>NC_058045.1:13197832-13422832 GCF_020085105.1 Siniperca chuatsi | reverse complement strand
GAAGAGCACCAGGGAGAGCATTGGAGCGCCTACCTCACAGCGGTGCAACCCAAGCCGCTCCCCACTGCACTTGTTCCAAGGCCCCCCTCCTGAGCTGCACCGCCTGGCGCTCTTTAAATGACCTTCAAATTAGCCTTATTTTTCAGGGCTCCCGACCCTTCAGGGTCCTTCCTGGAAGGATGGTAGGTCTTGTTCGCACCCTCTTTCTCTGCTTTTTCTTTTGTTATCTTCCTGTTGTCCACTGATGGAGTAGAAAACAACAGAGGAGTAGAGCTTGTGTAGCAAAGGTGACTGATTTTCACTCCTGTTGTCTCTGTTGTAATCAGACAAGGGAGCTGTTATGTGTTCCTGATTATGCAGTTGACACACACACACACACACACACACACACACACCTTTACCCTTTCATTACACTTACTCTTCCAAACAAATTTGAAATTGTCACACATCATCATTGCAGCATCTGCAGACAATGATACATGTGGTGTTTTGAGAAGTTTGTGTGTGAGTCATGGTGGAATCCTTCTTCCACTGCATCACAGAAAATACTCTGTCAAGCCAGCCATCCATCACTATAGCTGGGGTTTATGTACACACAGCAGGTCATGCTGGTCCTCTGTCCAGAGCTGATGCAGAGCTCTTGATTATCCATTTGCATTAAGAGAAACACCCCTCTCTAATGGAACTAAATGACTCAGACTGCTGCAATTTGTACGGTTATGCTTTGCTTTTAATGGAATGGGTATCTGCAAAGCTTTGAATTATGAACTTTTTCAGCAATTTTCAGGATGATTTGTTCACAATTTATGTTTATTATGTTAAGACAAATTGACTAATCTCATCTCTCTACACCTGTGACAAATTGTAGAGGGAGGAGAAGCTCCTCGCTAACTCACCCCACCAATCAACAACAATCTACAGCAAATGATTGAAACAAACACTTAATCACTTATGCTATGAAACTGTTAATTGATGCTTAGCTGATATTTTAAATGCACCTCGTAGCTGTGTGCACAGTGTAGCACAGTAGCCTTAAAGGTGACCTTATACAGTGCAGGCATATGTTGCACCCTTTTGGGAAAAGCTTTGACTTTTGTATAAGTGGCAATTTGTCATGGAAAGCTTTTTAACATCCTCTCCTTTAAAAAAAAAAAACTGACCTTATGCAGAGAAGTGCATGGAAACTTTCAACTCGCCAAGTGAAGATAATTTAGTGACTGCACAACAATTATGCCGTCATCAGAAACCTCTCTGGAGGTATTAAAAAAGAACAGATATTCCTTTTCATGATAAATACTATTGATAAAGGTAAATAGCCAGAAAAGATCAAAACTCAAAGCATTCTCTTTTCTCTCCAGGTTCCCCCTGCTTGCTTTTGACACTTTTCCAAACATTTGGAGCTAATTCTCCAGCTATGGTGATGGAAAATCGACAGACGGGATTGTAACTCAGAGGCAGCGAGTGAGTTAGAGAGCAAACATCAAGGGGAATCAAATTGGAAAACATAATAAGTCATCGTGTTAGCTGTGGAGCGAAAGAGATGGTGTGAAAAAAGGCAAGAGGACAACCAGAGGTGGGGCATGACTGATGGCTGGGTAGAATGGGGGCTTGTTGCTCCAGAAGGGCAAATCTGACCTGATTGATTGGCTAGTATTTCAGAGAGGGCCCTATGCCCATTTGCTTATGATGCTGGAATTCTTTGGTAGCATTTTGTAGAAGGAGTAAGACAAATGATGAAAAGCACCCAATGTTAGGAAAAATTAGGAATTAGAGTAAATTTGGAAAAAGGGAGAATCAGGCCATGGGGGATCATGAAGGTATTTGTATTATTTAAGCTGAATGAAAGCTTCTGAATGCTGCCTTATATTATGTTATTCTTTCATTTCACAGGAAAAAGGTGCAGATGTTTCATGGGTAAATTCAATCAGTTGTTTTGGTAGTTTTGATACTTTCAGGGACATAACTCACATATGGTAAATTAATGTTATACTCGTAACAGTAATATTGAAAATAATACACACATCTGAAAGTATCTACATCAGGACAAGTTACAGCAATTTTAATCACTGTATCAAACAAGACTAAGAGTTTACAGCCATGCTAGCAGCTCTGTGAGGCTATACATAGCGATGCTTAAATGTCAGCATGCTAACATGCGCACAATCACAACTGCTGATTAATGTTTACCATATTCACCATCTTAGTTTAGCTAATTGATAATTAGCGCTAAACACAAACTGCAGCTGAGACTGACAGTTATTTTTGCAGGTATTTAGTCATAAACCAAAGTACTGGACAATTTGAAATTTCGACCTGATGATGCTGCGAGATGAAAAGTTCAGGGATCAAAGTTATTACAATTCATCCTAAGGGCGACATGAATGACTGCACCAAATTTTATTTCAATAGTTGTTGAGATATTTCACTAAAACCACAAATGTCAACCTACAACAAATTCAGAGGATCGCCTAAGTCAGTAGGATTCATTCTACTGAATCATGCAACGTCTGCAGATGGCAATCCATGCGGTAGTTGTTGAGATATATCAGTCTGGACCTAAGTGGTGGACTGACTGGCTAACATTGCCATCTCTAGAGCCATGCCGCTAGCATCGCTAACAACTATTATTTTTGGTTTATTAAGCTTTACATTTCTCTCTCTGCTTAATTTTCTCTAGCATCACTCCTTCATTACAGTATTATAATTAGAGGCTCATGTACTTTGATGGTTTTATTGCATTAAACTTCATATCTAATCTCCCCAGTCTCTCCTGAATAGTGCATGGCTCTGTTCCACGAACTACAACAGAAAGAAACACTTACTTTTGGAATGTGCTTCACTGAAGAGCTTTTCTCCATCTGGATAGTGGGGTTGCTGTTTCCTGACTGTCTAATATCTATCCAGAGAGGTTATTACAGAGAGAGGGATATCATGGTGCATTATCCACAGATAGTCATATAGTATAAAAACAATCGTGGAGATGTATTGAGCACTTTGTAAGAGCATGACCAGCTGTTTGGCTGTTTTAAAAGAGGAAACAGGATACATGCTGCTTCCACGTTGCACTTTCCCCCTGCTTTTGCCTCTTTGAACTTACTTCAAACATTAGTCAGTGTGTGTTTAGTGTCATGCCAGCCATGTGGATGGCATATGCTAACTTTGCAATTGGGCTGGCTGGTTATAGGTGTGTGCGGTGACCAGTAGCTCTTGGTTATGTCCCTGAGTTGTAACTTTGATGTGAGGTGGTGGATGCCAGTGGTGGAAAGGTGATGACTGAGGTAAATGGGTGTATGGAAACAATTCAGTCGCACGCAGTGTACAACAGTAGCCACATGAAAGGCCCCTTTGTGGGGCTCTGCTACCTTACAGATGGTCAGCTTCCCTCGTCCATTAAATAGTAACAGTACTCTGATCTCTCCCTGGGCCAGATGTGCTGAATATGAAGCTAAATGGAAACAAATCAGCCAGGCTTTACACTTTAATTGAGCACTGGAGTGTTTATTTTCTTGAGACTGCCATAATAGACTCCAAAATTCCCATAAAAACTCAACTGTGAGGGCAGATTAGCCCATTTAGCACCCCTAGACAGTATTTTCCACATGAGACAAGTCTTAAGTGCAGTTCTGCTGGTGGCAAGACTTCCACATGGGACTGGCCACATCTTTAGTCACTCCTTATTTCTGCTCTGTGATCTTGCACTTAGAGGCACCCCTTGTAAAAGCAGCAGTCGCAGGGAGGTCGCCCTGACATCTTTATCATAATTGCCCTAAATACCCCCATTAGAGAAGCTAGCCAGTATCCTCAATAACACTAGTCATCCCTGGTAGCGCTGGTGCATCTAATTGCCTGGCCCTTTTTTGAAAGATTGCCTGACATCAGTACGGCTCCCGGTGGGCTGGCCCTCTTCATTCTCTGCCCAGCAAAGCATATCGTTATCGCAGCCAGCAAAGAGACCCGGCCTCCCTGCTCCTAGATAATTAACTTTCTAGCTTAACTGCATAATGGAAAAAGGAACATTGGAGGTATGGTAGTTATTCAAGCAGGCCTTGAAGATATGTTGAGACAATACTGGGGTCATCCATGCTCACCATTTTTCAGTGGGATGGGTGATAATGTAGGATAGGAAGTCATATTGTAGGCAGAGGCTGGTTATGGAGGATTGGTTTCATATGATAATTAGGTCCATATGCTAATTGCTGAGGAAGCTTGATGAATTCCTCCAGCCTAGCTCTCTACTCCAGTGCTGGCTCTCCTTTCAGCTGTCCCCAACGTCCCCCACTTCAAAGGCTCAAACCATCTTTACATAATACTATGTTTGTTCTGTCTGCTTCTGCTTCACAACAACAGTCCCTATCAGTGTGCCCCCCCCCCGATAAAAAAAAGACAAGAACAGTAACAGCAGGAGGGGGAAGTAAAGGGGCGTCTGCCGTTGTTTGACATTTACAAGTCTCTTAGTGAAATGCATGATGCACATCTTTGTGAGTGTGTGTGTGCAAGTGTAATTAGAACACGGCAGGCATGTGTTTGTCTTTGTGTTGTTGTATGGTGGAGGTATCAAGGACAAGTGCATTAATGAGCACCTGGAGAGGAACAGCTTGTGTCTCCTGGTTAGTGTGACCGCGAGCAGGGCGCAGACTCCTTCACTGACTCAGATGACGTGACTGATGGAGGGGGAGGTTTCTGTCAGATCTGGGGCACTCCCAGGAGCTGCAGTTTGTCTCGGCTGACAACAACGCTCACCAAAGGGGCCCCCATCCCACATATCAGCTGGAAAGGTGAGAGAAGATGTTGTCCTTCCCTCTGTACTTGGAGTCCTACAGCTCCTCCTTTCCAAAATTCTTATATTTTCTTTCTTTCTTCTTTTTAAATGTGTGTCTTCTCTCAATAACCTTTTATTCCCTGAAAGTACTGTATGATGTGCAGCTACAGCAAGTAGCAGCTGCAAAATGTTCAAACATAAATGTATATAACGTGCTATGTTTTTATGACATGGGATGTTTTATGAACTAAAAATGATCTAATCAACACACTTTTAAATCTAGACTTTAAAATATAGAGCTTTTATCAAAATCTTAGCTCACATGACACAATTTTGTATCTGCACAACAGATGGATGATATCCATAAACTATTCACACAAAGAGATTAGAAGTTTATTCTGTATTCTAAATCATCAACATTTATAATATAATTTTTGTGATTCTCCAGCAGTAAAAGTCAAACCATAATATCATGATATGTTTGGTTAAATAAGGATGAAATAAATATATCCCCCAAATGTCTTACTGATATTTTGTGAATGGCAAAAGAACAAAGAGATAGAGTCATATCCTCAGTTACATATGGATTGAACAGGATGCATATGGAACCAGAGACCTAAGAAAACAGCTGGATTTTGGAGTTTGGCATTGCTTGAAAGTGTGCTGAGATACTGAGTCCAGTCCTTAATGGAAAAAAAGCACATACAGTCATCCTTGCCACTTAACAGTCATAACACTGCCTTGGTGCTGTGACATTGATAACAACTTCTCTTATTAGATTTGCTCTGTGGTCTTACGTTGCACTACTAATAGAATTACATTTGCATTGCTAATAGCATTATATTCACTCAAGTATCTCACATCCTCATCAATGCACAAAACAACAATGTCCTGTCTTGTTCCCTGCAGTAGCTCTGACATAAAAAACAAAAATGTACAAGCATGCAGATCAATATGTATACACTGAAACAGATGGCTTTAGCCTGGATTTGTTATAGTGCATGTTGAGAAATGAACAAACTACTCATTTGGAGGCCTCACTTGTGATACAATTATCTCTCATTCAACCAAGATTTTGATGCAGCTTGAAGGTTCCTTAATGCCCTGGAAACAGCAGTTAACAAAAAAGCTGTTCTGCAGCTTTTGGTCAAATCACATGATCTTCATCAGCAGTTTTTTTACCAGTTCTCAATAGATGATCAAGTTTCCATTTTTTTCCTAGCACTTCTTGTTAATGTTGGCTTAAAAGTGCTCAGAACAAATCTAAAATTGAGTATCTACAATTCCATGACAACTGGGTAAACTTCATCTGCTGATGAAGATCATGTGATATGATCGACAGGCCCAGAACAACTACTAAGTGGACCTTGTCCTTGCAGTGAGAGTATTTTGTCAACAAGACATGCTCTAATTAGTGTTCTGTAATGGGAGGTGGCATAAAAATAATGACAGTCATGACAAATACTTTACTGTACTCACACTGAAGTTTTACAAGTTCTAGTCAGTGATGGGTTTTCCAGGTTCCAGGCTGCTGGTTTTATAGGTACAATGGCCCTCTACAACAGTTTGAAACACATGATACTCATTACAGTAGAGCATCTCCTCAACTGTTAGGGAAAAATGAAGCTTGGAAAATTGGAGCAGCATTGCATGCAGTCCTTCTTTTCTCTGTGACTTCTTATTGCCTGCTTTTATTCAGCGCACTTGACTTTGGTGAACTAAACACTGAAACAGGAAGAAAGGGCTCAAGGTGTTGAGATTGTGCTCTATTTCAACTTGAGACAGGCCTTTGAAGTATGTTCTCCATCCAGTCAGACTTACTTAGCAGGCTGGATCTACTTTGACTGCACTGTGTTGGTAGTATGGTGTTGGAATGGAAATTTGCAGAACTGAATCTCCAAGCAGTATTCTGAATGCTAAGAATGTCCACAGACTTGATAAGGTTATTGATACAGTACTTCCTCCTAGCAGTTTCTCCACTGAAAATCCCCAGCCAAGCCCATGGGGACATTTGTTCTTGTGTTACAGCTGCCCATGTTTACCATCCTCCACCTCGGGCTCTTTCCACTGAGAGAAAGATGTTTGCTAGGGTGCAACTCTGCAAATCCCACCTGGATGTGGCATTTGTAATAAACAACCTAGGGGCATGGCTGCCACCCTTTCTCTTTTCACTCCCAGCGCTCCTCCTCAAGCCCCTTCAACACTGTTCATAAGCTCCCCAAACAACCTCTAATTTGTGTCTTGATTAGTGCCATGTAAATTGTGCTGTTGTTTCCTATGTAACTCCATGGGTAACATGTGACATGGCTGTTTCACCGCTTGCTCTCTTTTTCTCTCTCTTTCACACACTCTCACTCTTCATCACTGTGATAGCACACAAGGGGGAAGATATAGTTATTCAGGGAATTATCTGCCTCATTGGTGCCATATCTCATCCCATGCTTTTCTGCCAAATGGCTGTGTTTCCATGGAGCCTGCGTATGTTTACTGTGACGTGCCATGGCAGAGCCCTTTCTGGTACACAGGGACTTAGCACACAGCAGTGGAGGGTATTTCAGTCCCCGTTTGGAGTTTTGGGGCTTACTTCTCCAGCTCTCCTCTCTCCTCCCACCTGCTCTCCTTGCTGTTCCTTCACTGGATGCCTGTGTGGCTGTGTGCTGGTGCTCCTGGCCCTGTTCTTAGACAGACAAGGCTAATTGAAAGGGAAGGCTGCTCTCTGCTGATCAGCTCTGACAGCAGTGTCTTGCCAGAGGTGGGTGTGCCACCCCATGCTGAGAGTTTTCACAGCAAAATAACAGTGCTGTCGTGAAAAACACAGACCATGCCACAATTACCCGGGCAGCTTGCCAAAAGAGCCAGATGAATTTTGCGGACAGAAGAAAGAGGGGAAACCCACTTTGTCTGCTTTACGACTTTAGGGAGGAGAGCTGTGCCAGCATTTAGTGAAAATCTAACAGGCATTCTCGCATTTCATTCAGGGTTAGAATGAAATGAAACCACATTTTTTTTTTTTAAGAATGCAACAATTAATAATCATGTTTAATCACAGATGTACAATCTGTCGTTTTGTGTTGCTTTCCAATGTTACAGAATAAAAGGAATTGTTCACCCGATATTTAATATGTAGTAGTTAACAACTTGTCCCCTTGTCATCAAAACTCTCCTGAAGTTCTAACAAAAAATAAACACAGAGGAAGTTTCATCTGAGCTTTCTCCTAAACTATTAAGGATAACAAGGTTAACAAAGAATTTTGGATGGGTCGAAAGTCCTATTTGTACCTTTATAATTTCCTATATTTTTATGTATATTTAATGACAAGGTGCATGATTTTTGGAAATGTTTTATGGAGCTGTAAAAAGATGAAGGTTGATGGAAGAACTGTGATTTAATGTCCACAGAAACTGAAAATGATGTATCATAAGTGAATTGTCATTTTCAGTTGAACTATTCCTTTAAAGGTGCAACATGTAAGAAGTAGCCACCTGTCGAATTCATGCTCCAAACAAATAGGGGGTAGCATAACTGCTAACTGTTGCTAACTGTAGCTGCCATTAGCTAGTTAGCTTAGTTAGCTCAGTTAGCCGTGCAGCTAGCGGTTATATTGCTCACTGACTGCCTGGACTGGGAGTTTGGGGCACTGGGGTGTGTTGGTGTTTACACCACTAGCAAAGGAGCTTTGGACCACCGGGAGGAGGAGGTTTTCAGGCTCAGGACTGGGGGGGACCCAGTGGGGAATGCTGGTGGGGAGCAGCACTGGAATAGACACCAGAACCGGAGCTGGAGCGGGTAAGGGAACCGAGCTTTGCAGCCTCCAGGTGAACACAGCCAGATTGGGACCGAATAGAGCATCCAACGGAGGCCAGTTTAACGACAGGGAATATAGTATTGAGACTGAAGGCAGACTGGACACTACAGTGACTCACTGTCACATCTTGAGGTGCAAAGTGGTATTATGAGACAGTACGGGCCGAGGCCAGCTGGTTAGCATGCTAACTTCAGTAGATATCTCAGCAACACGATACATAGATGTCTTTGACATAATTCTTCACATTCTGTTCATAATTTTAGTTAATTTTTTAATGTTTTAAACCTAAATTCTTATATATAGCTCCTTTAAGTAAGAGTTCAGTCCCTTCATCCAGCAGATCATTTTCATTTGCTTCAGGTTCTTGGATAAACTGCACCTCTTTTAAACTTTAGTGTTGTGTCTTAGCCCGCTGCAGGTCCTTCCTACTGCCCATATCAGAGGTGCCATGATCCAGAGTGACTTGATGCACCAGGACAGGCTGGGACCCCTCAGCAGGCCCACAGTGGACAGCTGTGATTACTGCTGACAATAATTTATGGTCCCCTCTGATTGAAAACACGAGAGCTGGAGATAGAAAGGCTGGTGTGGAGTCAAGGCACCACCTTAAGATATAAAACTGAGGCCGCAGCTGCTGTCAGAAGCAGGACTCCTGCCAAGCTCTGCAGGCCTTCTGCCCATCCAGACAAACACAAGCTCTCATTTTGCTCTCTTTTCTCTTCCTTTATATTTTCCTTCCTCCTTTCCTTTGCCTGGTTATAGTCCTCCTCTACATTGTCTCTCTCATAATTTCTATCTTGCTAAAACTTCTCTTATATTTTGGTCTTTATTTTCAACTTCATGCAACATCAACCTAAATGTCCATCATAATATGGAGGTATGCTGTTTGTAATATGTGTCTGAAATGAAAAGGAACAAATTCTTATCCACCGTAGCTGATCAGGTGTCTCTACAGTGAGCTTTTCCAGCCCTGAGATTACCATGCTAATCCTAACAATAGCAATATGCAGCTGGTTTGAACAACTATCTGCACCATTGTTTATGTTGTCATCCCTGCTGGATTGCACTCATGAGGAGTAACCATTTTAGTGGATTTGCATTTACTATTTCTATGCCATATCCAGGGATGAAGAGCTCTTCCTCTAAAATGATGTATGTTCTGGGTATTATGTTCTATTTCTAAAAGAGGCCTTGAACTAAAGAGAAGGGGTAGCAAAAGCTCTTGTGGATATGAAACTGAAATTAAACAGAAATTTATATTAGATTGAATTGAAAATGATTTAAATGGAACCAAATGGGATGAAATCTCAAATACACTTGAGTAAAAAGATTTGAAACATGTTATCTCAAATTCTCTCTTTGATTTCCCCTGTGATTTTTGGTTATGCTAATAAAGTATATATATATATATGATAGAAAATAGACTGTATGTTAAATACATGTTGATATGTATTAACATAAACATTACTGTTGACTTTTTTACAACTTCTTGTAATGGCGCCATTTTTCTAAGTAGTTTTAGAGTTTTACAAATGTGTTCTTGTAAAGGCTTATTCAGCTTATCACACTGAGTTTCCACACTGAGTCTGTTGGCTACCTGTAAAAATAGCATCTCAGTCTAAGGACGGAATTTGTTTTCTCTCAGAGCACAATGGTGTGCAGCAGCCTCAGAGTTATGTCAACAGGAGAGGGAATGGAATCCCCCCAAAATTCAAGGCGCACTACGTTGTCATCGCTCAAAAAAAGTGTCTTTATTCCCTTGACTACATGATTAAAAACAAATGTCAAATCTGTGTTGACTGAATAGAGGTAATGAAAAAACAGCCACATCCTCATCAATCGGTACAACAAAGTAACAATTAAAAAAGACAAACCAAGTACAGGAGCCCTGTGATAGACTCTCAACCTGTCCAGTATATGCTCTCCCTTTCGTCCAGTGTGTGCTGGGACAGGCTCCAACCTCCCACGACCCTGAGCAGGATAAGCAGGTATAGAAAATGGATGGGTGATGGAGAGAGACATAGAGAGACAGAATCACAACATCATCAAATTCATAAAAAAGGTGGAAATTCAATGTCATCATGGGGCAAGGATATATGGCATTCAACATCAAAATCCAAAAAGTTTCCTTTAAGTTATGTTCGCTCCCATTTGGAGGGTGTGTTGAGGATGAAAACCAATACCAATCCATAATGAAAACAGAGCAGTGATATACTGTATATATAAACAGTACACTATGTTCCACCATGAAACACATTTACATTTAACTAAGATTTTGATGTTCTCTAAAAACTACCAGGACTCAGATCTGCATTCAGCTGTACCAGTGCCTTGTGTATAGCAGGCCTAATGATCAAAACACTGCTATTTGCAATTTTAAAGGTGCCATCTGTAAAGATTGAGACTACTCTCCACCTGTCAAATTCATACTCATACACATACAAAATAGGGGGCAACATATCACATATCAGGTCATAATTGCTGCTAACTGCCGTTACCTAGTTAGCTCAGTTAGCTGTGCAGCTAACTTAGCGTCCTAGCACAGGAGCTTTGGACTGCTGGAAGGAGGAGGTTTTCGGGCCTGCGGTGGGAGACAGCAGGAATACTGGCAGGCACCGAAATGGGCACCAGAACTGGAGCCGGACGAGCTGGCAACGATACTGGCCTCCCAGTAAACACAGCCAGACCGGGACCAACTGAGGCCAGTTTGATGACAGGGAATATAGTACCGAGGTGATTTACAGCGGCTCCGACCAGGACTCTGACTCTGGGGACGACGAAGACACGGCGGGTTCAGGTGGGGATAGGAGAGGCGGGAGAGGAGCGAGAGGGAGGTCAGGTATCAGAGAGGCAGAGACAGCTGTTTTGCACTTTCATTTATTTTCGACCAAACCAGAGTTGGTGATTGTTGGAACAGTGGAAAGACTAACCAAGGCAGTTTTGGTGAGTTTTATTTTGTTTCTGTAGAGTTTGAATGAAGTATGTTTTACAATGAGCTAACAAGGCAATTATTAGCTGGTCTTAGTTCGGTAAAAGAGAGAAACAATTCAGAAGGTGTATGGTTGTATTTTTCTGTTTAATAGGGAAAATAGGTGTACGAATATTTCCTTTCTTGACATTTTGTGAGTTTATTTTGTTTATTTATTAGACTAAAAAAAGCTAAGAGAGCTTGTGTAAAGTAGCTAACTTGCCGGTCTCACACATCACCCAGCTGAAACTATGGGGGGAGGCCTGAGCTATACTATTGGACTATCGCCTCTTGAGGAACTAAGTTGTATTACAAGACAGGACAGGCTGGGGCTTATTGGTTAGCATGCTCGCTTCAGTAGATATCTCTGCAACACAATACATAGATGTCTTTGACATAACGTCAAAACTGTTTCACATTTTGTTGATAATTTGTGAATGTTTTAAACTCTTAAATCTATTAAATTCTTACGCATTGCACCTTTAAACAATGTCTTGCTACGATGTGGCAACACTGAATGTGACCTGGACTGACGGATCTCTGGAGAGTGGGAGAAAACCATATTAACGCAGATGAACGCAGAAACCAGAAAGGACCAGGGTTAAGAATCAACGCAAGGTCCTTGTAGCATTAGTGCCAGTTTGTGAATAAAACATATTCATTATCAAAAATCATTGGAGCTCAAACTTAATGTATTTTCTACTGTGTCAAAAACAAAGTCTGTAATTCAGACAAATGAAACTACAGGACAAGTTTGACTCATTTTTCTAAGTAGTATAAGCATGCTCCTGTATTTGGCCCATTGACAGTGGCATAGAAAACATAGTCCATCACTGTGAATGAGACACTGAATTTTAGAATAGTTTGTCAAAATATTCTGTATATTGTAAGATATAGTATACAAAAACATACAATAATGATAATTAATGTACCTATATGATACTCTATATATACTATATATGATGAAAATGAATGTTATATACTGAGTATATTAAATATACTCCATGTGGATTTCTAATACAATTATTATTCTTTTTACCCGAGCAAACAGAAACATTTTAAGGTCTGTTTACACAATCTTTGCAAAATGAATATGCAGTGTTATGAAACTTATAGGATTATAGGGTCAAACTCTGCACCTTCTATGCCTGAAGATGCTTTGTTATTAATTTCATATGATTACCCTTTGCCACTAGGTTGTGGTCATTAATCCCTCCTGCTATAGTGACTGACAATAATTTCTGCACTTTGTCCCAGAGACACCACAACCATTCATCACTTTGTCACCTCTCACAAGGGACTCAATGGTGTCTATGTATCCACCAAATAAATCTGACTATACTGTATATGTACATAATATAGCCTCCATGACCATGTATGATAAACTAAGGAAACAGCAAATGAAAACTCCAAAGAAAAAGAAATGTGTTAATTTATACCTGTTAAAATGGTGCCAGATAACTTATTAATGATATTTAAAATATCCATTATACTATTAGAGAAAAATCGAAGATGCAGAAAGTGAAGCCAACATTATGGCAGAGTTGCAGTTTTTCTCCATGGTGGATGTTACCGGTTGCTTGATGTTTTTTAGCTCACAGAAGGCTGATAGTATCAGACTTGCTATCTCTTTTTCTCTCTCATCTCCTTCTCTCCCCCTCCGCCTTCTTTGCTCACATTCACTCTCTGCCACCTGCACACACTCACATAGGCACACATCGATGACATAAAAAGACTGCTTTCTGATGAATAAATTTGTATATTTTAGAACCTATCCCTGTTTCAGCAAGTATCCTCCAGAGGCCCTGCCTTCTTCTCTCCTGAGTTCTGCTGCAACCCAGTGGAGTCATTAGTCTGCTTGCTGTGTTGAACTCTTTAATCATCTGTGTGTTACATAAAAAGAGGACTATTCCTCAGTGACACACAACGGCATGCTCAGCTTGGTTGGGGCTTGCTTTGATGTGTATAGGCTGTTGTGTTGTGTCTGCACCACAGGCTTCTTCAGCCTCAGTTTTTCCATTTCTCTGTGGAGGTGAGATAAGATGTCAGTCTTCCTCTTGTTGCAGTAACGATGTGACTGTGAGTGTGTAGTTTGCTACTAAATAGGAGCATTCGGCCTTTGTAGGCATAGTTTCTACCTCAGTATAGTCCCAGTTTTGTTTCTGTGCCTATGGTGACTGGATTATGTTCATTTCTCCTGTCTGATAGTGAACCACTTGCATGGTTTTGATTGCTAAAAGCCCCTGATTAAAACGTAATGTACACACTCACATGCACACCCACATGCACATATACATGCTGCATCAGTGTTCCACAGGGACGGAGGCAGGCGCCTGCTGCCGTGGTATCAGGTTGCAGGTCTGTCAGACACAATGGTGAGGAGTTGCCCCGCGGCTCAGCCTGAGAGGGCAGAACAATGGAGCCGCAGTCCAGACGGAGCAGCAGAGGGCACAACGAGCCGATCTGTCAGCCTGGCAAAGCTGCAAGGGCTACTCCGGCCCCAGACCCTCTCCTCGCACAAACAATGGAGAGTGGGAGGTCAAGAGCGTAAGGAAATGGGGGGGAATTCCCAGCATGCTATAATAAAATGGAGTCCTCTATTTTGGTGACTGAAGCAATAGGACACAGTTAGGCTACACCCAGACTACATCATAACTTTCAACGATTACAGTGAAGTCATTTCAGTGGGTCAGTGTGCAGCTGGAGATAATCAATTTATGGGTCAGCGGTTCACTCTCTTGGACCACTGCTCATTACTTTTGCATAAAAGTAAAAAAAGTAAATGGCTTGTCTGTCTGACAGCTGAACTTGTACCGTGAGACCATTACCATGCTCTCTTCATGGTTATCAGAACTTGTTACTGTAAAATATGGTTATTAATGACATTTTCTGAGAATTTTTTTCAATACAAGTCACTTTTTTGACTTAGAAAAAGAATAAGAATAATGTGAAGGAGTTTGTGGTGCACATCTAAATAGACAGTTCAATATATTGAAAATAAAAACTGAATCACATCAAGCCATGACATCCAATAAAGCTGAGTGTGTCTGATCTCCTACACCACTTACAGGAAGAAGCATATCACTTAGACCAACTCTGATATGAGTTTATACAGCACAGCCATAATATCTCCACTCTTCGCCTTTTATCTATCAAGTACATGTACGCTGCCCTGATTGGTTTAGGGGGACTAGGCATTTAAACGGGGCTGTCTACAAACCGAGGTCCTGAAGGCTGCTGCCCTCAGAGTGGTGACTAAGGGGGGCTAGTGAAAGCCAGATTTTGTTAAAGCTCCTAATAAGGCACAGTGTGATATATAAGCCTGCAGGCGGCAAAGCTCTGTGTGCAAACACTTCAACAACCCGTGTGATAGGGCAATCTGTGTATGGAACAGTGGATGGCCTAACAACTGTGTTATTTCACACACGACCCTATTTGGCCTCTCTGATATCCTTAATTTGGTAGCTGAATTTGATATAGTGCTGCAAATATTTGCTTAGGCACACATTAACTCTGTTTGCCTGGTATGTTACGATAAACATACCGCAATGGTGTACTGAATGTAATAAATGTTAAACAGTGCATGCAATTATGTACTTCACATATCTGGCCCTCCACACTGAAAGCACGCTTTGTGGACCTGAGCTCTATTTTGACAGATCGTTATTCCCCTTCCTGACCACCTAGGGTAACATTCAGAAATTAACTGTTTATGAGATGCCTAGGGTAGATGGCAAATTTTAGCCCATATTTCAGTGTGAAGGAAATATAGGTTTTGAAGTGGATATTTTCAGTTTCAGGGAGCAGAGAATACATAAAAGAAAAGAGGTACCAGTTTCATGCTGAGTATGTACTGTATAACAAAAATGTTGTT
Source organism: Siniperca chuatsi (assembly GCF_020085105.1). NCBI lineage: Eukaryota > Metazoa > Chordata > Actinopteri > Centrarchiformes > Sinipercidae > Siniperca > Siniperca chuatsi. Next base: position 13,407,425 of record NC_058045.1, on the reverse strand, counting down.
TTATGCTTTGCTATGCTTTCTGCTTGGCCTCTTTTCTGAATATTTGCTTTTTTAGGACTTAAACTTCTGAGCCACAGACTCAAGACTTGACTCCTCCTCACCTTCTGTACTTTTTGCTTGCACTATTCTGTTATTTGTGCTCTTTCTATGCCCTTGCCATTACTGTACTTTTTCACCTCTCTGGATCTCATAAAACCCCTTTTCTTCCTGCCACAGTATCACCTATTATTCCTATTATGTCCATGAAAACACTTCAGTAAATTACAAGGGAGATTCTGATGTCAGACAAGGGTTTAATAGACTTGTGCTATAAAATGTCAAACTGTGAGTAGGGAAACTGTCATAGAGAATATACAGGTATAGTTTACATCTCATGCGCAACTAACACATCAAGTCGTTTGTTTGGATGGGATGCTCTTGTTTCTAAGGAGGTTAAATGGACATATTGTATGTTGCTCTGGGCAAAAGCATCAGCCAAATGTATGCAGCGTAATCTAATGTGAACAATGTTGTTTCTTGATGCTCAGCTATAAGTCAAAAATCACCCTAAAAAAAATGTAATACTACTGCTGTGGCTGTGATCAATTACCTAAAATTCAAGCTCAGAATGGAACAAGTGAGTGTCTGAGATCAGTAGAAAGTGGGGCATCAACGGTCAGCTGTATTTGGATTATAACATCAACGTGCTTTCAGCTGTCCAGCTTGCTGAATCAGCTGTTTCTTTGTAAGGATAGTGAATGATCTTAATTCCGTATATCTAGGTAACCTTCTCTGAAGGAGGAAGAGTACAAAATAAAAATAGTGCAGACATTAAAGTCAAGCAATGTCTTAACAGAAGATATACTGCAACTACTCAAACATGAGTTTAGGATCTTTTGGTTTTATAGAATACTTTTTTTTTTCAGTGACTGGTAGAGATACTGACATGCAACAGCTGCCATACTGTGATGTGGGAAATACGTAAAGGGTCCTGTTTTAGCATTGCAACTTTATATCTTTCTCTGCGGGAATGCATACTTACCCTACAGTTTCACAAAGGCACCAGCAGTTTCTCTTACTTCTTGATAGTTGTTCTGAAGTAAGCTTTTCTCAGGATAGTGACAGCTTGCAGCAATAGTGTGAGAGGAGGAGAAGACAAAGCGCTCTGTACTCTGAGGCTGTGTGTGATTAATGACAGAGGTGTGTGTTGCAGTGGGCACCCTCGGAGCAGCTACAGATCAGTCTTCCTGTAAGACAAATCTGACACTCACCAACCCACCACCCCACCTGCTACCCCCTCACCACCATCAAAACCTCAGCTCCTCACAGCCAAGTGCACCCAGCACGACATCGTGCTCATAAATCATCCCAAACAAAGCATGTTTAATCTGTGACGCGCAGGCCTGACACGCAAATGTATTACCTGTTGTAGGAAAACTGCATGTGCCCCACTGAGTCAAGCCTCTATTTACCTTTGAGAGACCAGTAAAATACTGGAAAGACAAAGTCTGCAACAAAGAAAGCTGATGATGGCAGTGTCTTTCAGGCTGAATTCAGGAGACAAAGCCCCGCTTTACTCAACCATCCCGCTGCCTTTTCATGGTGGATGACATGCTTGTGCGACTTTCTCGACTGCACTTGCCAAAAAGATTTAGGGATTTTTCTCAAGCACGTTTGTAAAACATGAATACCAAATTATCTCTTGTGGATTAGAGTTGGATAGCTGCTCTATGCCTGGTATGAGTCATAATGCTTAGTGAGAACTGGGCACCTACTACCTACATTGTGTGATAGGGTAGGTTTTTAGAAATCAACCATGCAGTAATAGAGCATTGTGAGGGAATATGCATGCAATATTGTGCTCAGTGTTCAAAGGCAGCAGTGTAGCAGCAATTCAGAAAATATCATAGCAAAAACAAAAGTTAGTATATGGAAAAACATTCTATGTATTTTTTTTAAAATGTGGACCTTCTATACGCTATATTTCAGGCCTCATTGGCGTGCCACCTATCAGTTAAAAAGGTCTAACGTAGCAGAGAGGAGAACCCTGTGTTTTCTCTAAATGCTGCCTACAGGTAAACAGTGACAGTATATTCAGATATCTTTAGCTTTCTTGCTATACACTCTGACAAACTGAATTACATTAGCATTAGCTTGATGTGGAATCATAGTTGAAATGCCAAGAAGAACTGGCTGAAAGGCAGAAATTAGAGTGGTCTCTCCCACACGTTCCCTTTGGCAGACTCCCTTGATCCTGCTCGTCCTCAACATGTCTTTACACTGTACATAGTGGGAATGAGAAGTGATGGCACCTGCCGACTGGCTTTGGCGATGTCAGAAACTCACACGTACACACACACACACACACACACACACACACACACACACACACACACACACACACACACACACACACACACAAGGTTTTCACTTATGATGCAATCATCAAGTCAGAAAATCTGTGAAATTAGCCAACAGTGAATGCTTAAGTACAAAATTATCTTTATGTCTCATAAAACATCAATGTATTTCCCCTAAAAGTGAGAAAAGGCATCATCAAGGCATCATGAATGTTGTTTTTCTTTCTTTTTCAATAAATGGAATCACAGAAATGTATTTAGAAAAAACTTAGTGTCTTGTTTCATTTAGCTTACAAAAATGTATGTTTGTAAGTATGAAATTCGCTAATATCACCCAGCAACGAATGACATTTTGAATTATTTGAGTCATTCTAGGTGATTCATTAAATCATACTTGAAATTAGGGGCAAAATGAGTAATGGTAAGAACAGTTTCATTCCTGACCTTGTTCAATTTTTAATGAGCTCAGTACAATGGAGACTACATTTTATAAATGGAGCTATATGCTCATGTGAATATTGGAGATAATTAAAGAGCTTGCGTTATTATCTGGATTTCTGTACATCTGCAGGGGGAAAAAAGGGGCCCATCAAGCAAACAAGACAGGATAGATGCTCGGGCTACTCCACCTTGCAGCTGATAAGCATTCAGCAGTGTGATAAACAGAGAAGAATACTTTAAGAAACCCAAGAGACTAGTAATCTCAAGAGAGATCATCAGCTCATCATAAAGACCTTTGTATGTTGTCGTTCTCTGCCTCAGAAAGAGCACAGACGCTCCACAAACCCTACTGCGGAGTGTCAAAGTTGTACAGAAGTGAGATGTAAACAAGAGAAAAAAACATCACAGAACACATGTGAAGTCGTTCCTGTCATTAAACCTGTATAACAAATACACTGCAACTGCATTGTCTTGATTTGCAAAAGAACATTTGACTGCAGTTGACCACTAAACCTAACTGGACACCTCTCTACTGACCCACATTCACTGGAGTTCTCATAGCGCTGTGTTATCTGCTCCACTTTCCTCAGCGAACTGATATCATGAGGGTTTTCATTTCAAGTGTCATTCCTTTACATTAGCAATTGTGTGCTATTCTATGCTATTTGGAGTCGACAGGCCTTGGTTACTTTTAATTACACTGGGTAATGAGAGAAGCGATCCAGACTGTAAGACATGGAGTATTTTTAGATCTTGATCTTGATTAGCTAACACATTGCTGCGGTCTCCTTATATACGACTTTGTTGGAAGAGTCTTGTACCATCAATATAATTAAAATCACTGTGGGTGGAGAATTTTAGCCCTTTGAAACCATAATTTAAATCAATCAACACAATACTTTACTGTAAAAACCATTCTATATTTGAATAAGTTTGTACTTTCAACTTAACTTTGTTTAATAAAGCCATTTGGTGGTTATGTAAGGAACTCGCACTGAATTGTATGTAATGGGTAAATTAATATTTCAGTATTGATATCTCAAAAGTCACTGAAACCGCAGTATGGCATTTGTTGGCAGTGTTTGTGCCACGACTGAATGTATAGTGTGCATCGAGTAGAGGACCAGGGATTGGTGTGGGGTGTTTTAATGAGCCTCAGATAATGAAATGTTATTTCAGAGCTCGAGGTCGGATTGCTGTCTCAGAAAATTGTGAGTCAGTGATCTGTTTGCACTTTTCTCATTTAAAAAATAAACATCTATTTCTTTCCTCACTATCGTATTGTAGATCAAACTTGACTTATATAGCCTACTAAAGCTTGCTGCATGAGACGTGCCCCTTTTTTAATTGTAGAGAAAGAGTGTCTGGGTCTATTTGTGGTCTGGCACAATGTTGGAAATGCCAGCTGTCATGCATCAAAGCCTTGCTGGAACAAACCGTTATTTGGCATATCCCTGCAACATGTTAAAATACATCACTTACTATATCATAGAAAATAGCCCCCCCGCCCCCATTTAAACCCTACCTCACATGGACATTTGATAAATAGTTTTAAAAAGATGTTTGTAATCTACATGAAACATTTTTGCATTATGAAGATTTGTTTTACTGTAAACCAGACCAAAAACTTATTCGCATTTTCTGCTATTCACTATGTTGTAGAAAATTACAGTTTTGCATTCTTTCCAGCCTTCTGTGAGAAGAAGGAAAAATCTTCAACACCTTCTGGAGTTATGATTGACAGCTGTGGCTGGTCCAGAGCGCCCCGAGCCAAGCCCCATCGCATAACGCATGCCCAACATGTCTATGTCCATGTGGGGTCCTACCCTTCAAACCACTGCACCCCTTGCTCACTGCCGGCAGAGAGACCAAGGGACAAGAGGAAGAACAGGGTGTGAAGACGGGCTCGGAGGGAAGCATCCAAAGCCAGCTGGTCTGGCTTTGAGGTAAATCAATGGGCAGAGTGAAACAAAGGCAGCAGAAAGAAGAGGAAGAGTTGTAGACAGAACGAAAAGAAGAAATAACGAAAGTCAAGACTTGTAGGGGGAAAAGTGGAGATTGGAACAGCAGGTTCTGTAAAGGCGTGTGACAACAACAAACAGGTGAGACACAGGTGTCATGATGGAATGTGATGCCAATTAACGCTCATGTCGTTTCGAGATTGGTTCAGGTGTCTTTAGTGAATCTAATTCAAATTTTATCTTTTGTGTGATTATGTGGATTTGAGAAATGATCTTAACACATATACTGTAGCATCATGTTCAGGTGAAACTTAATGAGCTGATGTAAATCACTTCCTTAGTATTGGTTGTATTTTTGCTAACATCAATGTTTTTTGTTGCTGGCATCACTTTGGGAAGATGGGAGGGGTGTACGTCGACACAAAAGTGCTGTTAATGGAGATGCTGAAAGCAATTTGCATCCACACTGTTGTCAGTTAGCATCAGCCTGAACTCAGTACGAACCACTACACAGCAGAAAGTTTACTGATTGAAAACACTCCAAGAAAACAGCTGGGGAGTGTTTTTTGTCACGACTATTGTTACTGTCTAATGTAGAGGAAAGAGCAGAATAACATGTGGACCAAATACTTTCAGAAGACAGAAAACAATTTACAACTTTTGCTTAATTGTTAGAATACTACACTCACATGATGTTGCAGCAGTATTAATGATGGCCTATATCTTGATCTGTAGATAACATGAAAAGGTGAATGCGTTTTTAAAAAAGCCAGTTCTATCCAAGTATCACAGAGAACAGATACTTTTTAGACATTTAGATGAATTTAATTATGCATGAGGGGCTTGGGCAGGGACTTCGGTTTGAAGAGAAGTTATCAGAGCTGATGTCTAGTATCGACATCTCTCTAGGTTGTTGTCACATTTTGAAATCAGTGCTTTTGTGGTACATTTTGTACCATATAAGCACCTTTGGGTTCAACATGCCATGGAATGCAATTTGAGCCACCCACATAATAAAGGAAATTAATTTGGCATAATTGTATTACAGTATAATTGCCATATGAATTACAGATATAATTAAAAAATGTGCCTCAGTATTCTCAATGAAAACTTGCCAAAACTTTCATTTGGTACTCATGAATACACCATAAAATTGAAAAACAAAAACAAACATAGGGCAGCAAATAACATTCAAAAGCTAAAATACTTGCCCTACAATGTAGCTGCAATCTTATGGTGCAATACAAAGGGCTGGTGTGTGTGTGTGAAGGAGAAGGGAGTACTATAAATGAAGCGTTGCTATCGCTACCATAAAAACAATAACAGTTCCCTTTTGGTTTAGAATTTAGTCTACAAGCTTTTTTCTTTCACTATGAATGAACATGCATGATGTGATGCACACATTCATTTACATGTAACGTGCGGTTATCTTCAACTGGCAGAGGTTATAGTGGACAAAGTGACTCTTATACCAATACCGGCCTGTTAAAACCTGGCAGGTGGAATTTGTGCGTGCTTTAATATTGTTTGTCTGGAGCCTGAGTTTGAAAAGCAAAAGTGGGCCGAAGCTCAAGTAAACTGCAAAAAGAGCCAGCCTGCATCACCTCACGTGGCCATAAATCACGCCCCCATTTAACCTGAACGGCCAAGAGCCAAGGGCAGGATAATGCAGACTAAATTTAATAAACTTAAAGCAATTATCTTTTAAATTGCACCATTATTGCAGTTTGTTGTTATAAACTATGACATAAGAAGAATGCAACTATTATGAATTTAACCTATATATATATATTTAATGCAGGACATGTTTTGTATGGACATTAAAAGCCATTAAGGACAGTTGTGACTCCTTGGCCTAGAGCCTCGAGGAATCAGGAGGGATGAGGAAGACTAGACAGGGCCTTTTCCTTTGGGACTGGGACTAACTGGTGAAAAAGGTAGCACAATACACTAGGGACCAGGCTATGCTAGACTAATACAAATGAGCTACATATGGCAGCGGCCATACTTTGTGAAACCCCTTTTCCTTCATTAGTGAGCACAGGATGCAATTAGAAGAGGATGTCTAAATAATCATGCATTGCTTCACTATTCAGCCAGTGCAATGGAGCCATCAAATCACTGATTCTGTTTGCAGAGATACCAGATTGCTTTGACTGCTACTTCTAAAAAGAGGAATGTAAGTATATTCAAACTTTAAGTGTCTTAGTCTGGTGACTCTTTGTAATGATGAAGTCATATGATATAGAAGCAGTCATTCAAAAGCAACATGACACACCTTTAAATGTTTGTGCAACTTGCATAGCTCCTCTGAGCCCCACAAGATTTCAGGTACACTTGGTATTCAAGCTGTGGTGGAAGCAGAGGATTCAAAGTAGCAACATCACAATATAAAAATACTTCATTATAAGTCAAAGTTCTACATTTAGAAATTTACTTGAGTAAACATATATAGATTTTGTACAAAATTTAAGATTGGTACACAATCTAAGATGAAGATTTTATATATGCATATAAAATCTTAAACTCCACTAACTATAGCTGTCAAAACCCACTTGGTACTTAATTTATTTTCTGACCTGTATTATAGTGTATTATATTTTTTGCTTAGTACTTCTATTCCTGTGTGCACTGACATGATAGTGAGCTGCTGTAACAAGAGTTTCCCCTCGGGGATCAATAAAGTATTTCTGATTCTGATTTCTGATTCTGATAAAAGTACAAATGTGTCTGAACTGGCAGAAAAGAGAAAATACTTGAGTAAAATATGTACTTGAGTAAATCTACTTACTTTCCAACATTGTATTCAAGCCCTATGTGAAACAGGTAGTCCTATTAACTTGTAATAGGTTTAAATTGCTGCATTTCTTCATAATAATTGCCCATGTGCATGTAGTTACCCCGTCTAAACTTGGCCACACGTTCATCCCATTCATATTAAATACATAATTGAAACAGTCGATTATAATTGTGCCGGATTTCTATCGCACCTGCTTCCAAAAGCCAGTAAAAACAGCCCGCTGGGCCAGGTACCACACCTCCTCTGATCCTGCTCATACACGTGACATGCTCATATGCGAGTCAAACAGGTCCCGCCTTCCTCCTGTAATTGGCTTCTTGACAGACGCTGCAGATTTTCATTGGCTGTGGGGAGTGCCCTTCAAACCAAATTCCTCTGCTGTTGTCTTAGAGATGTGACGTCAAATGTAGCTAATGTGATGAGGCTGAGCCGAGTAATTTTGGAAAGTAGTTGTCCAAATTTAAAGTCAGTCTAGAAGAAAACAGATTGTACTTCAGTAATTATTCTTTCCTTCAGATAGGTTTGTTAGTTGTTTTTGGATCTTAGTTCTGCCAAAGTTTCCATAAGTTTAGTCTGTTTTATACTGTAACTGACTCATCCTCAGGGCTGTTTGTAACAGAGTTGTTATAATGATTATGAAACGAACCAAACAACAGCAGTATATTAAAAAACGAATGTATACGTATATAGGCTAATAGTAAAGTTATCAGTAAAGTAGGCTATGTGTTGTCCGTTGTATGACCACTCGGATTCATTGTCACTGTATTGTATGCGAGACTTTTACTATTTGTTCTAATGTTTTGACGGCAGTGTGTGTGTGTGTGAGTGTGTGTGCGCGCGTGAGAGAGAGAGAGAGAGAGAGAGAGAGAGAGGACGGAGAGAGAGGGAGGCAGTTCGTCAGATAAGGGGAGGAGTCTCTCACTGACAAGAGGGAGACTGGCTTTTCTGAGTTTGTCAGCTCCCCCTAAAATAGCAGTCAGCGTGTAAATGTGAACTGAAATTACGTTTATCCACTGGAGCCACCGATATAGAGTGTCTATACACGGCGACTGACTTGGGAGTAAAGGTGAGTAACGGAAATAGAAACAATGTTGCGGAGTATGGCAGCGGTACTGTAGCTACAGTGAGTGAGAGTAGAAAAGCGCAAGAGGGAGACGTAGAGTGGATTTGGGAGACGTAGACATTAACTGTAAATCTATCTATCTATCTATCTATCTATCTATCTATCTATCTATCTATCTATCTATCTATCTATCTATCTATCTATCTATCTATCTATCTATCTATCTATCTATCTATCTATCTATCTATCTATCTATCTTCTCCGGGGTATTTGCCGAATATGAGATACAGAATGTAAAAGATGGGTCGTGTCACTTAACAGTCATGTTACATTATCAGTACGATTTTGATGCCGTAAAATGTCTTAGTGTCTGTTTAAAGGGTGCAGTCAAACGCGCGCGCTGTTGATATCAGTCAATCGCGAGAAACTTTTAGAGGATTCATCTTAAACAGTAATACGCCGGTAAAACGCTTTACTTTAGGTCCTTCAGGATGGTCCGTTTGTGAATTATAAATCTTAAAACTCCCTTAATCGTGGGATCTAAAGTGTGAAGTGTTAAACAGTAGTCTACTTTGTATTAAAACATGCGCATCGTTTGGGCAAAATAGTAATCAATGTGTATATAATAACACTGTTGAGCCATCACAACAACAGCAGGCTACAGTTCACACAGTGAACAACCCGGTTATAGAAGTTGCGGTCTGATATTGACTTTACAGCAAATTGTATGTTTGCACATTATGCAACTTCTATAAAACATGTTAACCCTTCCAACCTACTTTAACTTAAAATATAGTAAATCATTATTTAATTTTGAGTTTTGCACATGGGCGCTAAAGGTTGCCAGTTTTGATAATTGCTTGACTTTAGTGGTAAATCTAGATAGTGCTGGTCAGCCCGTGCAGATGACATCATTACACTTGCTTACTGCCATGCATGTTGTCACCCGTGTTGTCTGTATAACTACAACATACTGTAATACCTGCCAACCACAGGTAGTCGCAAGACAGCAAGTCTAAGGTAATTTTATTTTGGCACTTTAACATCATGAACTGATTCAAGTCCTTATATTTGACTTGTCATTACTTTATTTAAGAGAGATGATGGTGGTTAATGACTGGTTAAAGCTGAAATAAGATCAACTGAATCAGGTTAATTGATGTAACATGTTTGGAGGTAATTGTTGTCTTCATGCTACATTAGAAGATCACTTGAAGATCACACTTTTTTTATTACTTAAAGTGAAAGGCTATGGGACAGTGCACAGTAAATTTCCGATAAGCTGTCTCGGCAGTTTTGTAACAGAGCTTGTGAGAGAGGATCTTTGCTGTCTGGTGGTTCTTTGAATCTCTGGGGCATCTTGTGACCCCTCACCAGAGTGGGTAATGGCCAACAGTAACCTGACCTTCTCAAATGTGTCTAGTGTATGCCTATCACCATACATGTCTCATTAACACTGTACAGAGGGAGTAGTTTTTATTCACTTCTCTATTCGTTTCTCTTTTTACAAGTTAATATTGGTATGAATTTAGTCTTTGGAAAACTTTCTGTTCTGACATGTTGCAACTTGTAAAGTGTGTTTTTTGTTATTGTATGGATAAAATCCAGCAATTCAAACTGTGTATCAGCATCCTTAAAATCTGTGTATTTGTTGTATTGTTTACTACTATACCTTTAAAAATGATTATTTTGCCATAACCCCAATAGTAAACATTTTACTACTTACAGTATGTCCCTCAGTTATCAGGTCGAACCAATGATACATTTTATTGTTAAAGTAATTCTTCAGGGACATGAGTTGTTGCAGCAGTATTAAAGCATACTTGTATTTTTCACTGTCCATTTTATGTTACTGCATGTACATTACCATACCAGCTGTCTGCCAGTGATTCCTAAAACAAAGCAGTAAAGCACCCTCCAATCTGCAGTCATTAACTTCTGTGCTGCCTCAGGCTTCGCCAGTAATGGGCCTTGTTGCTCATGATCCACATCACGTGAGCTTTTATGTCTAATGTGTAGATGAGGGATTCTTTCAATGCTGCTAAAATGAATATCAACAATTTATGTCGTATATTAGTCAAAGGAATGTATATGATGTCTGTGAAGGCACGGATAGAGCCATCATAAATGTTTTTCTCATACATGCGGTGAACTGTTGCTCTAACCGCAGAGACCCCAAATGTTCAAACTTAGCCATATACGCAAACACACACAGTGAGGTTTAATAATATATCTATTCGATTCCACCCTGTATTATTTGATCAACGGTGTGATGATGTAGTAATGCGAGCTAGATGGAGGATATTCCACGATGACTGCCACTGTTTATTAAATGTTTTAGCCTTTTCCATATTATGTTTGTGTGCCCCTGCATGTCTCTGTAAATGTGCGTAAGTGCGTGTTAGCGTCTTAGCACAAGTTCTCAGTGGAAAGGGAGAAATGAGAGGTGGTGATGGTGTGAGGAACGGGCAGCTGCAGCATCTTTTACTGCACTCCTCATCCCACTTCAATCTCAGTGTCTCAGCTTCTCCTTCCAGGAGAAATGTGGAGTGTGTGGGCGAGTCGGATCTGCAATTAACGCTGGTTGTCAGAAAGAGAATGCTGGCGTTTACACCATGCCTCTGAATCACTGAGTGAGTCTTTCTCCTCCACTCTCCTCCTCCCAGGACATTTTTCCATGGAGGACAAAACACCAGAAAGCTGAAAGCCAAGGATGTATTGACAAAAAAAAAGAGAGATAGAAGCTGAACATTCTTGGTCCAATAAAGAGGATAGTGTTTCTTTGGTTGTTTGGTAAGCCAAGATGTTCTTTTCTACTGCAAATTTAGCTATAACATTACAGCAATTGTGGATATTACCATTGCTTTACAATTGTTTTATACATGTTTTAATTTTTTTTTACTTGATTGTGAATCTATTTTTTAAATCTTTTTTGCTTTATTTAAATTATATTTTTTGCAACATTGTAGTGGCATCTATACAGGGCTGGTTGTTATCTTAAAGTCAGGTTTAAGTACAGTTGACTTTTCTGGCAAAGTGGGAGAACATTAAATACAGTTTTGTGGTTGGTTTGGTTGATGAAACTGGCTATAATAAGGTAAGGTTCAGGTTAAGATAAACGTTTGTACAAGTTCACAGACAAATTCAAATGAGGTGACTTGGGACACTTTTTTAAAATTAATAATTGTCTTTCCTTTTTTCTTTGTTCATTTACTTTACTTAGTTTAGGTACTATGGCATGCTTGAACTGGTGTTTTTTAAAATTTTCTTTTAAGATCACTCCAAATAAAAGTGCCGTGATAATACTCACTGTCACATTGTAACTATTCAACTTTCTCTTTGATTAACAAAAGCATCTTAGTAACATGATTCATTGTTTATTGGAACTCTATCATCAATATGGAGATTCCAGCGTTTTCCTGTGAGACCTTGAGGTTGGATGCAGAATCTTGAGCCTGGCAGATAATGTTTTAGACCGCAGTCAACTGAAGACTGTCCCCTGTAGACTAAAGAGAGAAGACTTCTGCTGCTTTTTTTGGTAAACAAATAGCTGTCCGTTGTTGTACAGCAAATTAGACCTAAACTATGAATTTAAAGCAAAAAACTTTTGATAGTTTGATTTCACGTCAAGAGATTATTAATTTTTTCTTTCTGAGTTTGATTAATGCTAAATAGGTCATGGTGGGCCTTTGGCTAGCACTGCTACCTCACTGCAAGGAGGTCCTTGGTTCAGTTCCTGGCCCTCTTTCTGTGTGGCGTCTGCATGTGCTGTGATCATGAGCCATTGGTATGCGTGTGAAGTAGTACTGGGAGTCAGACAACATCAACTTGCTAATACTGCTTACCGTTTTACATGGAGGGATTGATTCAAAGTTGAAGGAATTTTTATTTAAACATTAAAATACAGTGCATACACTTCAATACAGTTTTCAAATATCACTGAGTCAATTGATAAAACTCAGACTACGCTTATTACTTGTCTGAACAAGTGGTTTTTAAAACTTTCTGAATATTTAGAATTATTAAATGCCATAATGACTGCTATAAAAACATATAGCTCTTGCATGCCCTCTAATAGCCTGATGTAAGCTCAGAGGGTGAATGTATTACTCGCTGAGGCACTGTTTGTATAGCAAGACAACTAGCAGTGACCTTTCAACTGTCCTGCCCTTGACTGAGACCTCTGGTGGTAAGCCACCCTGTTTGGCTCACTCAGCACATGTGCTGCTGAGCAGGGCAGAGCAGCTTAAGGCCGCACTGTCTTTTCCTGTCTCTCCTCTGCTCTTCCAAACAAGGCCTGACTGGAGGTCTCTTCACCTCTTCAACCAGGAGAATCAGCAGGAAGATCCTCAAGCAGAGCCGCACTCTAAATCTGCTGTTAATCTGCTTTCACCACTATGATCCTAGTCTGTCTCTCACTCCACATCCATACTGGTCGCTGACTGAGACTCATACAAACAAACAAACACATGGTGTTGTATAGCCACTGTAGCCACAGTAGTATAAAAATAAAATAACATCATAGTTATTTTCTATCTTGAATTTTCTAATTATTGTGTTTTTAGCCTCTATTTTTTAAAGCACCATACAGCATTTGTTGTTCCTGGCTACTGTGTTAATTTTTGACAATCATCATTCTCTAATGAGCAGAAAGAATAGTACATGCTCACAATGTGGTTTGGGAGGGTAGACTGTGGAAGCGTGCGGTGGAGCAAAGGTGATGACTTTGAGAAGTCAAGTCATTTAGCACCTTTCTAAGATACCTCCTCCTCCTTCTTTGGCTTTCTGGTGTGCAAGATAACCACAGTATCACGCTGTGCATCATCTTAAAAGGGAGGTCTTAGAGGGCTTATAACCCAAACATGTGTGCCCTGTGGTTTGGTTAGCCATTATTTTTTAACTTGTTTTCTTATTGTTGTTTACATGAAACATTTTGCCTGCATGGAGATATAATAATAGTGAGTGACTTCGTTGCTACACAATACTGTGGTTATATTTAAGATGAATCATGTAAGGACAAAAAATGATAGTTGAAAAGGAAGTTAAGAAAGACATCTCTTTGCTGAGTTGCATTTTAACTGAATTTTAATGAGACTGAAAAAAAAACATAAATCAAAGGAATATATTATAATCTAATTTACTAGATCAAAAGATCTCCCATGATTGCTAATATACCCCGCTGTATTGAATTCTTGATGTTCTACTGTAGGTCTTAAAAAGCATCTCTCACTGGAGATTTAACATCTCTGGCTTTGTATAAGTCGATTAAGTAGAAGCATCACAAATAGACAAACAATTGAACTGTGTGCAAAGTAAACTTCAGTCTGGCAAGCTCTGTGTGATAAAGCTGTTTGTTACAGAGTGCTAAAATAGGCGATTTGAAAAATCAGTTACAGCCTTTATCACCATTTAATTTAGTCTCCCATTATGTTACACGGGAAGAAGTAGAGTCCAATAGAAAAGTGTTTATCAATGGCTGGTGTAGTAAATACAGCTGTGTGACTTGGGTTTCCTACAGCGAGCACATTGACTAAAAGTCTAGTAGCTGGTGGAAGGAAGAGTTGGATCTCCTGCAGCTGGACCGGCCCTGTGGCCTACCAAGCTGCAGGAAGGAGGTCCGACCTGTGATATCCTTGTTTTTCTGTTTGTCTGAGAAGCCCTGTGAATCAAGACAGCTGGGGGGGATGTGATTCCTCCCATTATTCTGCAGCACACATCAGCCATATGAACAGGGAAGGGAAGTGACCCAGCCCCCTCTGCTCTCTGGAAGCTGCTCTAGTCCACCGCAGGACTCTGACTTGTAGTTCAAAGTTGTCTTCCTCTCTGCTGTTAGGGCTGAACTCTAGCAGCATGAACACTGCAACGCCTTATGCATGTTCTTTTTAGCTAGAGCACGAGTTTCCAAACTGTTAGACCCAGAGCAGTATGTTGTGTTTACGTTGTGTGTGCAGATTCAGGATGGTAAGAATGTCTTTTTGACAAGCCAGAGTATCATCTCTAGGCTTTGACAGCATCCTAAAGGGTAAACATTACTCCTCTTTACTCTTTAAGTGGACACAATTTCAAAATATTTGCACTTTGGCAGGCCATATTAAAATTTTAATTCAGTTAAAACTAGTCTTAAAATCAAGGGCATTCAGAAAGTATTGTCATTGCATCTCCAGTCTCTAGATCCCAGCTCTCTATAGTGTGACTGTGATTGTGAGTGAGGTGTTGAGTCTGCCCGCTGTTTGTGCGTCTGCCCGTCTGTCCTCTCCCTTTCTCCCAGTCCACTTTCCATCTGTGTGCTGTGGGCCACAAATCTAGTTGAAAATGGTGTAGTGTTTCCACCAGTGAGCCATTGCCAGCCTGTATTCATGTCAGAGTGTGTTCTTGATTTTGTTTCTCTCTTCTCAACCTCTGTCGCTGGTCCAACTACCAGGGGTGTTCAGAACATATGGGGGATCCATCATCAGCTGCTGGCCCTGGACCTCAGGACTAGAGGCTATCAGCAAACAGTTTGACTGAAAAGATTCCTGGAGAGGCGAGCAGCAGCAGGACCTGTGGGGGTCTCTCCCTTTCTCTGTCTGTCTCCTTCTCTCTCTATCACACTGTTTGCACACAGTGTTCATGTGACAGCTAGCACACATCATCTGATTTGGGAGAAACTGTGGGCCGTAGCTGCAGATTATTGAATGCCGTTCATTGATGTCAATAGACTTTCAAATTGAGATAGACATGGGAAAAAAATCTTTCAGATTGAAGTCAGTTTTACAACTTTTATCAGTGATAAAGAAATTATGGTATGCCTTTTGCATATTTTTTGTCCCATGCGCCCTATGGATATAGGGCTTTCAGGGATAGTCTGCTATTGAAGCTGTTAAAACACATCATTCACAAAGCAGACTCTGATTATTCAAAATGAAAACTGTCTCTCAGTGTGACGTTACAGAAACCTCATAACACAAAACCCCATGACAGACATTCACAAACCCAGATTTTATTCATTTTCCAGCCACTTCCACTCTGTATGCATCACACTGTATTTTCAGAAATGGGTGAGCAGTTGCTTTATTTGAAGTGTTTTTATTTGAAAATGAAACGTGTGAATAACAGGCCTGTGTGAGATCATTAACAGACTAATTCTATAACATAAAATTGTAAGAAAAAAAAATCAATGCTACTTTAGCCAGCCCCTTTCGCTGTTATGACTCATGGCCATCCTCACTGCTCAGATTGCATAAACCTTTTATGTAATGGAACACTGTGGGAAAGAGGCATAGAGTGGAAGAGAAAAATGGGAAGAGAAAATCAAATATTTATTCTAAGCTTTTTAATTTTTTTTTCCCATTAAAAGCAGACATTCTCTGAAGGCAGACAGTAACTATAATCCTTAACAATATGGACTACATGTATGTGTACCAAAAACTGTTGTTGTTCTGCAGCACTCACTATTTATTTAGTTAAATATGCCTGCTGATCATCAAACAAACACCAGGGGAGAATTGAATATCTGGAATCTCAGTGTCTAATCTAGATCCACAGTGTTTCCAAAGATGTGTTGAGATCGGGTAAATGTGTTGCTGCTGAGACACATTATGCATGACGTCCCTAATATCCTTACACTGTGGATTCCCCCTGGAGGAAGATCCTGGTTCATCTTTGCTGTTTACCATCTCTGAGTTGCGGTCTGCACAACATCAAAAGGCTGCCATGGCACTTAACACAGCTCGCAGGGTTCCTGGGAGGGTGGGGGACTGTTGCTCCCTATGGTGTTGACATTATTATTGTTCCCTGGTGAGATGATGATGATAGACAACCATGCAAATGGACACATGCCATCATACCATATCAGACCACAGCACCACACTGTAATGCTATGCAAATTTATAAACCTCTAGGACCATGCATGCATAAGTTTTTCTGTGTTTGTGCATGTGTGTTTGTGTGTCTGTGTGCAAGTGTTAGAAAGTGGAAGTGTTGATCCATAAAGAGTGCTGAATACTGATGTTGTGCCATGTCAAGATACTGACTTGTGAAACTGACATACTGTCATAAGGAATGTCGGTGATGGAGGGATTTTGCTCAGAGACAGTTTGTTAAAACAATGGCGTTAATATGCAGTGAGTTGTTAGTCATTAGTTTGTCAATTGCATTTTACTGATATAGCATGACATACTGTAGATTGGCTGATTAGAAATTATTTCTAAGGGTTAAGAGGTTAACCTAATAGAAGTTGAGAAGTTTCTCAAGCCACAATGATGCTTTACTCTGTGCTACTATGAGAATGACACTAGCCCCATATTGTGCCTCTCATGTATCACCATTACATTTGAGTCACAGAGCTAAGCATACAAGTTTCCCAAAAATAAATATCCAGTGATCTTTGAAAAATCCAGGTCTTCTAACAACACTTATAGTTGTTCCAAAGGTATTTCCAGATTCCTCAAAGACTCTGCGCACCATCTGGATGGAAAAATGTTGCACAATAAAAAATGATTTTTAACCAATGTAATGGCAAGAACAAACAGACTCTCTGATATAATAACATACAGATATTATTATAATTGTTTGGCGTCAATACTTAATCTGTGTATGATTGTTTGGACTGCGAGATGAGAACAGTACACTGATAATGATGACATGGAACTACAAATTATCCTATTGACTGTTATGTCCATACTTCAGGGACACTCTTCCCCCCGGGCTGAGGAGCCTGACCCTGAAGACTGGATAAATAACTGATGCTCTTTTTCCTCTGTACTCATTCAGAGCAGATTATACTGATGTATGTTTTTGCTGCTGTGAGTCCGTCTGCAGACGCTTGAAGTAAACCAACAGAAAGACAAGCGATTGCCTTGAGTGTTTCTTTATTCCAAAGGAATTGCTACTACACCAGTTTCTCAAGTTGCAATTGTATTTCGGAAATGACACATCTTTGTTCTTTTTGTAAAATTCAAGTAAAATATTAACCCGATATGTTGTATGAAAATATCAAATATAGGAAAGAAACATCAATATACAGTATACCAATATATATATGATTAAAAAATTTGAGCGAGGAGAGATATTAGAAAAAAGCGCAGAAACTTGGGGAAACAGGTTAAAAATAATTTTGTCGTGGGGTGGATGAAATATTTTTTTCATCTAGATGGTTAGAAGTGTCTTTTTTGTTGAAATACCTTTGGGGGTTTTCGCTTGGTAATTATTTCACGTAAACTCAGATGCTTAGCTCTGTGACTCAAATGTAACAGTAATACTTTAGAGGCACAACCTGGGGCTGGTAGGACACTATAGTATCTGTACCATACATGTATGATATCTCAGTTGTCAAGTGCATTAATTTTTAATGAGACATAATTTATCACCCTAGCCTTGCATCAAGGAAGTTATCATCATTTTCTTTGTTCATAAAAGTTTCACTCAAATGTGCATCAAGGGATTTACCTTGAGGAGGAGAGTAGCTTTTCTACATGAAATGGATATAACTGTTAGGAGAGGGTCATCTCTTTATCCTTGAGAAACTGAGAATCCATTCATTGGCTGGGCTCGAAAACCTGACTGACGCAAATGGATCATTGGGAATAGAAGTGTCCCAGCAGTAATTATGTTACAACGCCGCTGCCGCACACTACCACAGAGGTGGGATGGGCGCGGGGTGCTTCTTTTAGTCTTGTTTCCCTTACATCTTTCCACATAGTTAACACAGTCATACTGTCTTCTCTCTCCCACTCTCTCTATCTGACTCTCTCTCTCTCTCTCTCTCTCTCTCTCTCTCTCTCTCTCTCACTCTTGTTTTTTTTTCTGTCTCTTTTTCATACACACACCTGCTATCAAACCCAAATGTACGTGAAGTGCAGTGGAAAGTTTTTGACTAACATTTATCCTGCTCTGTTAAGTGAATGTCTTGTCCCTCTGTTGAATGAGTAAGGAAAAAGTTGGTAGCTGATCATGTCACCTATTTGTCACTGTTGTCTTCCTGGCCTCTAGATCTCTGCTGCCTGTGCCTTGAAGCTAAAGCAAAAATGTCTGTTTCATTTTTTTCCTGCTATCCAGGGCTCTGTGGCACTAAGTCAGTTAAAAAAGAGACATGAAATTAATGTAATGTCAATGGCATTTTCTCATGAAACCCCAAGGCACTTAGTCAAAGTCACCTTGCATAGTCCTCTCATCCCCTGACAGTACTGTGAGAGTGAGATGGAGGATGTCTGTCTGGTAATACTGTCAGTGTATGATGTCCTTTGGTTATTGGTTGTTATATCCACTCATTGTCATTCAGATTTTGTAGAGATTGGATACATGTCCGGTATTTATCTGAAGAGAATCATCGTTTCCATTCAGTCAGCTGTTAAACGTGGTCTACACTGAAACATTTTCTCAGTGAGAACAGGTTCATCCTGTGGGGTTTTCTTTCCTTTTAATGTCATTTTGGAGGTGATAAGTAGCTTTCTGTGTCCTGGTCCCTGTCTTACAGCACCATCCCCCAGCCCAAGCAAGGTGCTAGCAGTATGGAGGATTGTTTGAACTTGCATTGATCCAATGCGGATTACAGCTGGGTCATTGGAGAGTTGGACTGAGCTACCAGTCATCAGGGCAGATTAACCACTCGCTGTCTGCTTGGCTGCCATTTCAGTGCAGGGTCTCACTGTTGACTTTGTGACTGTCCCCACTGTGCAGGTCACATTTTTATATGTTACTCGATTGAGTTAGGTTCAGACTGATTTAATATGTAGAGGAAACATACTGCTTAATGAAATAAGACAAAAAAGCTTGACGGCCTTCTTACATGGCTATAAATCTGTAAGCAATTTATGAAACATTTACCAGTCTTAATTTTACAATCTCAAGATTTTGGCTGGCAGGGTTTTCTTTTGCACGTATATGTATTTGATTTTCTTTCAATTTTTATTATTTCTTCTTTTAATCATTTTACCCTTTCCTTTAAATGTCATTTAAATCATTCTCTGGCATGAGAAATGTCAGCCCAAGCAATGCTTTACAGAGGAAGGGGAAGTGCTGCAAAAAGTCCATGTTTTGCAGACTGCCCCACCTCTTGCTACATTCCTCAAAGCCTCCTTTTTCACTTTTTTGTTCGCATGCCCTTGCGATAGCTCTTATTAATTATATCTCATTAGTTGCCTTGGAAACTGAGGTGAGGGAATGTATAACATGAGTTCAACGAAAGAGAGAAAGAAAAAGAGAGAACGAAATCATGAGAAAAAAGAAAGAAAGAAGGGGGAGGGTTGAAAAGAGGGGATGGAGAAAGTGGTTGTTGAGGGATCAGCCGTGTGTCAGATTAGCATCAGGAGACATTAACACTAGTGATGCTGCTGGGGCCACAATCCTGCCTTTCACTGCTGGAGAGGGAGATAAGCACACTCTCACAAAAGGGAAGAGAGACAGAGCGTGAGAGGGCTGGCTTGCCTCCACTCCCCTCAGGCCAACAGCCCCATTTACAGGTACAACACCTCCTGATGAAAGCAAGAACAAAGAGGTGGATGTTCATTTTCTACCGCGCTGGTGTCAAGGCTCCATTGAAACAAATCGGTACAACTGTGGATTTAGTCTGCTTCGCTTTATGTCTTCAGTCTGCCAGAAACTAATCATAACCCAAGCCCCAGTGTTGCCACTTTGAGTTTGATACACTTCAGAACGTTGTCATGGATTATTTCACAGAATACCCATATCAATGCACATAAGATTACATCATGCGTGAGGCTGTTGCATCCAATCAGAAATGTAGTTCTTTGTTTGTTGTTGTTTCAATGTATATCAACTCGTGTTGCGAGAGCTGTGATTCATTCTTATGTAACCGTTGTAGTGTTTGAATAACAAGAAAAGGTCTCTGTGCCTACTAATTGTAAAGTGAGTGACTGAGAGCAGCATGTGCACGTCGTCCAGCCTGTGTAATGATCCTTCCAGTAAACATAATAAGCACACAGAGCGAAGCCACAAGAGATGAACCTCTGTTGTTGTTTAGTCTCAGACTTTCAGTCAGGACGGTAATAAGGAGAAGGATCAGAGGGGAAGGGTGTCCCCAAGGTGGTCCCTCCCTTTCTTCCTCCTCTCCATCACTCCCCAGCTCCCTCTGACTCCCCCGCAGAGAAGCATGTAGAAGGGTCCTGAATAACAGGAAGTGGAGGGGCAGGAAGTTGAGTCTTGTCTGCCCACGGCCTGTGGTAGAATACTGAGGCTAATGCTGCCTTGCACAGGAAGCGCAACTGTCATGGCTATGCTCAAGACTTTGGCTGCTGTCCATCACCTTCAAAGAAGTGGAGGCATGGATGCTTCATTAACACAACTTTTAATATACTAGATCTTATTTGGACATTTGAGATATGGACTGGAATGGATTATAGTTGTGTAGATTTAGATGATACAGTTTTATTGTATTACAAACATACAGAATAACTTTGCCCTCATTTTTTGCTCATTAGCTAAACCCTGCAACATAAATCTACTATGTAATTTTATGTTACCTTTTATATAGGACAACAGTTGAGGGAGTAATGCCTCAACTTTGTGTGGAGTGAACACAGGCTTACAAGCACAGAGGGAGGAAGACGTGCTGGATCCAGTAATTACACTGGGAACTGAGCATGTTTTATTGATTGTGAAAGGGCCAGGCCTGTCACCAAGCCTCCCAGTGTCTCCATGGTCTGTCTTAAGGGAGGAGGAGGCAGACTGGCCTTCCTGTCACTTGACCAGTCTCACACCTTGTCATGGAGGACCAAAGCAGCTCTGGTCTGAAACGATTGAAATTCTTAGTTACTTTTATAGATACTGCGTATTTCAAAACGTGTATGTGTGTTTAACAGAATGTACAGTAAGGAATGGACTCCTTCTGTTAGTCATATTGACATTCTGTCAAGCTGATGTGGTCGTTCCTATGGCAACATATTCTCTGCACATTGATTTATGTGTTACAAATGTTTGGTAAGCAACTTTCAGAAGTGCTGGACTGGTTTATATCAAAATGGACCAGGTGTATTATATCAAGGTCTTTTAAAAGAGTATGTGATGAGATGCTGTTATACAATGTGCTGCCTTGTATGTACAAACTAGGGATGCACCCAGTTCTCCCCCGACACCAATTCTGATTTTTTTATTTTTTTATTTTTTATTTATCTGTGTAGAATTTACTAAGAAATATGTGAGCTAACATGAAGCTGTAACTTCATGTTAGCTGTAAGACATATATATATATATATATATATATATATTTATACACCAACGTGCTTTTTAGGGTTGTACAAATTTTTCTTATGTTGATTGGAAGGTTTATGAAATTACAACATTAAAATGTATCAACCTCATAACAACAGACAGACCATAAAGTTTTGTCTAAAAGATGCAACACACACAGTTTGTGCTGTAGGATTACTGGTGTTGTGAACAGGTACAGACTTTACAAATAGCTCTGAGCTGCTGTGAGCGGAGATTGTCAGATCTGATGCTGCACTCGCTGTCCTCTGTGCGTCCACACGGAAAGGGCTTCCCTTAGTATAATTACATGGTGCTCTTTCTGTATTCACAGACCAAAACCGACCTGTTAGATAACGTAGCTCAACCAATAGCAGTTCTTTGTGGTAGTAGCAAATATTCAAACTCCACTTTCTGAAAGTTTGTTGTTAATAAGCTGTAACGTCAGTCCTTGTTTCTCAAGCCATTCAAATCTACCAGTACCAATCCAATAAATCGGATTGTTGCATCCAGGGTTTCCCCTAGAAAGTTGTAAGTGTGCCATCAGCCAAGTGTCTTTTTTGATGGGGGCCCTGCGAGGGCCAGCGACAGACCGATGGCAGCATTAAGGTAGGGCCCTATAGTTTCTGTGATAACAGAATCACGAATGGTATTGTGGAACTGATAATTTAAAAAAGCTATAACACAGATTCCATAGGACCCTTCATTACGTCAGTGCTAAAAGCTGACTGTAGATTTGAAAATATATGTCATAAATAAGTCATTTATTCAACACATTTCAAAAATCAACAACTATAGCAGAGTGTCACAAATAATCTGACAATGTACAGTCTTGGAATGCTGTGTTTTCAACAACAACAACAACAAAAGAAGTTAAATTAAATTAAAATAAATAATATCAAAGTTTTTGCGCTCTACAAAAACTTGTATTCCAGTCCTGATTAGCTACTGTGCTAGATTAACCAAGTGATCCAAACTGATTTTAAGGCCTAGGGAAAAATCGGCACTTGGTGCATTCCATTAGCTTATAATTAGGTCCTCTCCTTTATGAGCACTGGAGTAAAAAAAAACAACTTATTGAGTTGGGACTTTTGTAGTAGGGTTTACATCCTGTTTACATCAAGTACACAAGTATTTATTGAGGTGGCCTCATAGCCTCGTGTTGTCCTGCTCCTGCTTCCAGGCTCAGTTTGCCCCCTTTCTTTTTCTCTTTTTATGTTTATCTCTTCGTCTCTGTTTCCTACACACATACACACATGCACACACACACACATACACACACACACACACACACACACACCCACAAAGAGCACATGATTTGGGCCATAAACAGACACTCTGTCCTGTTCTAACACTCAAGAGAAGTCAGTGTGTCATGCACAAACATGTACGCTGCTACAGTACAGACATTGTTCTCCTTTGTAATCTGACCATCTTCTGACATGTCTAGTGGTGCCAGCTGAAAAGTTTGCACTTAATTCTGGTGATTGAAATTGCAAAACTGCGTTTGATCTACAGTGAAGTATGTTGTGATATGATCAACCAGAGCATTACATTGGCGTGATCATTCAAGGTTTTGTCAGCAAGATGTTTTCTCTTTCGGCTAATTTTTGATGAATGTGGACACTAAGTTTGGAGCACGGCACACCTGCAGTCTGAAGGCCCTCTCAGCTTGTCATTTCCTATCTGTGTAAGAGAAATGTCAAGACACAGTCTATTATGCCTCTAGACTTGAACTGTCCTGCTGTGACAGCTCCTCTGTATAAAGAGAAGAAAGGATGTGCGCGTGTATGTGTGAGAGTGTTTTGATTATTTCTGATGTACAGTTTCACTGGACTTTTATAAAATGGGCAAGATTGCAGCATTTTGGAGGAGCAGATTGTTATTTTAGATGTATTTTCGATGTTACATGGATGAACACATGGCGGTGTGATCAGTTCAGACCAGCCTCAGCAGATGATTACAGATTAGTCCACCTCAGATAAGTTCCTCTAAACCAACACCAAATTCACACATAAGTACATGGATAGAACTGTAGAATACTGTAACTAGTGCATCGAAATTCAAACAAATGAAACAAATGAAATATTTTTTTTATGGTCACCTATAAATAGCAAACAATATAAACCCCCTCAACCAACCAGATCACATAGTGTACAAACAGAGTAAGAAAAAGATTATCTTCTCACCTTCATGCAGATAAAATATACCACAGTGGTCAGTTGTCTGTCAAGTACGTCACTTACCTGTTTTGCAAAAAGCATTGAACTTATTTGTAAAACCAGAACTCAAAATGAAAGCAAGAAAGAATCAAGATTGCTGTAGAAATCCAAATTTCTGTCATTATATTAACATTTTAAACACAGCGAATTCACCAGCATACCTCCCATTCCAGTAAATTCACTAAAGGTTTCAATATTATACAAAAAAATTATAGTTACGGAATTATCACTTTTTGCAACTTGCACTACTATTGCTTTCAGGTTGGCTCAGGTATGTCTTTGGAGGAGCTGACCCCCCCCCCGACGTCCCTCTATTCGAACACAGCTCTGTCAGTGTGTGTGTGTGAAATGGTGAATGAACAAGAACATCGTCATTCTCCCTGGCCTGTTGTGATGTGGTTTGG
Source organism: Siniperca chuatsi (assembly GCF_020085105.1). Lineage (NCBI taxonomy): Eukaryota > Metazoa > Chordata > Actinopteri > Centrarchiformes > Sinipercidae > Siniperca > Siniperca chuatsi. Next base: position 13,383,013 of record NC_058045.1, on the reverse strand, counting down.
GGAAATTCTTTGTGGGGGTTTAGTCGGTTACTTTCCTGGCTCAGACAGCCATGCGTGGGTAGTTAGCGAGGTGATCTCAGTCAAGTTTGCCTACAGTGGAGCCCCGATTCAGACAGCCAGACACCATAATGCCAGTCCATCTGTAACCCATAATGACTGTGTGCCACTGGACCTGGTCATTTTCATTTTCACTGCCAATTCGGCCCCTGGCTTCCTCGCCTAACTGCTGACTGCATCTAATGGCCTGAGTTGTTAACCTTTCTACATTTGTACTCATAGGGGAAATGTAGTTGTTTAGACATTTTCTATTTGCTGAGTGTAAGTGATGGATGCGCCTCCAGGGAGGGGGCTATATCTCTTCTTGCAGAGAAACAGAGACAGGACAGAGTTAGATGTTCCCTGGGGAACAGTGCAGTCTGAACCACTGGCTAGGTTACAAGCTCATGTGGGAATATACCCCCACCCTCCTCATCCCCCTCCAGCCCAGGAGATTTCAACTACTGACAACCCCAGACTGGGTGCTCTCTTAATCATCTTAAGAGCAAAGCTGGCATCAGGGTGGGTCAGCTCAGGAAGAGTAAGGAAATGTTGCTGTTCTGTATCTGCAGGCAGGGAATGGTAAACTTCTTCTACTGTATTAAAGTGAACATAGCTTTGTAAAACATCAAATCATATAGAGATTAAATAAATCTAGTTGCAGTACGTTAATCAGAATATTTTGGGAAATGCACTTATTCGCTTTTTTACCGAAAGGTAGCTGAGAAGATTTATACCACTCTCATGTCTGTATGGTAAAAATGAAGCTACAGCCAGCAGCCGGTTAGCTTAGCTTAGCACAAAGACTGGAAACAAAGGGAAACAGGTAGCCTGGCTCTGTCCAAAGGTAACAACATCCACCTACCAGCAGTAGTCACTAATTAACATGTTATATCTCCTTAGTTTAATCCATACAAAAACCAAAGTGTAAAAATGACAATTTTCCATTTTACGAGAGTTATGTACTGGACCATTTCTTGGCTGGAACCAGGTGCCAGGCAACCAGTGGAGATTCCAGGAAGGTACTGCTAGGGCTGGGTACAGAGCTTTGATACTTTTATGGCCCTGTTGCTTGTTAGTCTGTTCACCACATCGTCCACCAGGATGACTGGCGCATCCTCTCGCCACCGCGGGGATGGATAACCTGGAACCGAGGCAGGTAGCGTTTCTGATGGCAAACATGGTGTTGCTTAAAGTTACAGAATGGCAGATGGTTGTCAGACCTGGGCTAGCTGCTCTTTAGCATAGAGAAAGTAAGAGGTCTCACTCTGCCACTATTTCCCAGTACCACAAATGTCACCCACACAGTCATTCCCGTGGCATCCAGTATGGCGTATTGCTGCCATACTGTTTGTTATTAATGTTGAGAGTGGTATCAATCTTCTCATTTAAGTCTCCAGAAAGCAAATAAGCATATTTCACAAAATGTCAAACTATTCCTTTTAAAATATTAGCTTCTAACTTCTATCTAACCTTTAGAATTAAAGTATTTTGATCATTTAGATTATTTTGGAGAATGTGTGTCACCAGCTCTTATTGCTATTGTTTGAATGTATGCATTTAATCGTGTTTAGTTCAATACGACTAGTCAGTGAGTCTTGTATAGCTGCTGCCCTCTAAGTGTGAAGTTGTCTTTCACTGACTTCAGCTGTGGTTCAAGTGCAGCAGCAGAGGAGATAAGAGTACGCCATGTGGGTCTCATACTTTCTGAATGTGCTTGAGAACAGAATACAGACCCCGGTGCTTTGAAGTGCCTAAGGAGACATTGTTGAGTGTCAAGTTAACTTTTCTGTTTTTCTTTCCCCCCACCCCCAATGTTTTTTTGTCCTCTTGCAGATTGTGGTGTGGTCTGTTGAAAAGCGTATTGCAAAGAAAGAAGAAAGAGCGAATACAAGAAGAGAGACTGTTGCACGATGTGCTAGGAGAGTGGGGAAAGAAAATTGTGTTGTTTTTCTGATATTGTTGAGGTGTCAGAGAGACCGAAAAAGACGCAGCCATGGGGCGGAAGAAGATACAGATCACCAGGATCATGGATGAGAGGAACAGACAGGTGAGTGTCAGAATTTGCAATCTATCTATTTATCTATCTGGAGCACTTAAAATATTATTATCAATTATAATATTAGCTTATTTCTTAGCTTATTTTACAAGATGCTGCTGTATCCTTCTTTTGTGTCTGAGAACGAAAGTCTGCTCTGTACCTGTCTGAAGGTTACAGTCCTCCTATTTTCCTTCCTGCCTTGGACCAGAGTTCAGCAGCTGTCATGGTGTGCATGGATCTAAACAGACATACCTCCCTCCCCAAAGTCCCAGCCAGCTGAACAGGGACCATGACATTTCTTTGTCAGTGCGGTTGTATTTACAGACATGATTCCCCTGCCACCCTGCAATTTCAGCCAGAGAAGTTGATGAGGCAGCAGGAGCGCTGGGTTGCAGCGGGGGCCTCATGGCGTGGGAGTGAACTGAGGGTAGCGAGGAGCACAGCGGGCCGCCTGTGGCCTCCCCACACTGTAGGGCTTGTCCCCTGGCCTGGCAGTATGGCTGGGCCCCTTCGCTGTAGCCCTATGTGTTTGCAGCTGTTTGGTAGTAATTAGGAGCCGCCACTGCACCACAGCACCCTCTCATTTGCAGGGTGGGTCAGCAGGACACACAGCACCCTTCTCTGCCTTGGCTACACTGGTCCCAGCAAGCCGCAGAGAGGGAGAGAGCTGGAATTCACTCTGTCTGTGCACATTAAATATAAACTCCTAAACAGCAAAACACTGTACAAAACAGCCATGGTCTGTTTGAAACAAGAATAACAGGCTTGGACATCTATAGCAGGAAGGCTGGAACCATTTCTTTTTTAGCTACACTCCCTTTGATTTAAGAGCTAAGTTGAGGAAGCGTGAGCGCAGTTTTTGACGAATTATACCAATTAATGAAAATGCATAGGTCTCCCATAGCCAAGTAGACCACATCTTGTTAACACCCCCTCAAAATATAATTTGCATTCCTTCACAGGTGGAACAACTTTTTGCTGTGCACACAGAAATATAATGGAGGCACAGTAGTGCTTCCTCTCCTGAGGGTATTAACATGATATAGTGCTAGCCAATTGGTACTCTGACCGTGTCTCTGTCTGTTACTGTGAGTAGCAGTTCAGCCAAGTGCAAAACAAAAATCCACACTGTGGGCCAATTATCAGTATAACACCTGGCTCTGGGTGGGATCCAAACAGGAGGGCAGGAGAGGAATCACCACTGGCTCATTGCTTCTATCTACACTGTATACAGTGACCTGTGACATCAGGGAAAAAAAGAAAGAGAGGAAATTACATGAAAACAGGTTGTCAACTGTCCCCCTTCCTGTAACCCTTCAGATGAACCATTCTTTATACTGCATATATGAAGGGAGTGATGAAAGACATTTTGCTGTATTGTTTCACAGAAAAGTAGAGCTGCAGGGAGAGATATTGTTTATTATTAATGTGTCTCCCAAAGTTGAGTGTTTGCATCAGATTTTAAATGTCTCACTGTATAATTTGTGAGAAAGTTTATCAGCAGAACGCAGGCTTTTCAGCTTGCATTTAGTTGGTTTTAGCTGGCTCAGCAGAGAATCTGCTGTGACAATAGGCTGCCGTGCTAAAATAAAGCTTTGGTATAAAGTGATGTATGCGCGTGTATCTTTTTTTTCTGTGCGCCATGAAGTGCACAGTGCCATCTCTCTGGGGCGTGCTCCTAACCAAGGGGGAATAGCCATTAGCATATGGTCCCCATTGTCAGGAGACAATTTGAATCTTTATCTACGCCGCTCTGCTGCTAGCTATCTATACTCATAGCATTAAAATGAAAGAAGTCCTTAAGTGGGCTAATTAGATAGTATTGCTATACGGGATGATGTGTGGGGACAACGGGGGCTCCCTTGCATTATCACTTCAGCTGCTTTAGGAGGGCTGTTAACCTTTCAGGATTTATAACACAGAGTGTGGCAAAGGCTGAGAAGGTCTGTAATTGCACAATCTATCAGTAATTGTGAGTGCAGAGTTTAGACAGGCAGTGAACTTAGCAGAGATTTTTTTAAATTTTGCTTCAAGTCATTACCGACAGTGTATAATGACAACACATCTTCATAATTCAGAGTAATGCAGTGTATTGTGAAAAAATGACAAGTAAGATAAGATAACAATTAAAATATTGTACAGTTGTTGCATACATCGTGTATAAGGAAGACATTTTGTGCAGCAAAGTGTGTGTCTCTGCTGTGTGGCCCTGCAGTGGTGTACAGAATCAGACATGAAAGCAGCAGAGGTCCCATCATGCATACTGTAGGATACCTTAGTAAAGAGTCAGTTCCTGAGCCATGCCCTGCATAAGTAATGGTCCTACAACACAGCGGCGCAGTCATCAGCCAGACTGACATGCTGATTGCAAATGAATGCTAGATAACAACCAGACAACAGCACCGCCCTGGTTGATTCTCCTCATTTTCAGTATTTACAGCAATTATTACGTTTTGAGTCACAGAGAAATACACACACACACACATTTATTATACACTATTGTCTAACATTTTCATCATCTCTCTCTCTTTATGTCATACCCACACATACAATGCCTTACAGTGGAATAATATGGACCAGTGAAATGTGGCCTTCAGAAAGAGAGGAGTATCTGTTTGACGTGACAGGTTTGGAACTCATGAACCACGCAAAATAACAACAGCAGGGCCAGTGGCACTCAATGAGCATTTTCAGGGTCTTTCACCTACTTCTCAGAGCAGCTATCATGGTGTGCGTGGATCTACAGGGGGAATGATGGTGTAGAGGGGAGGGTACAAATTAGTCCTGTAAGTTAGTGTAGGGAACAGGCTGGTGTAGCCTGGTGAGCAGTGTCTAGTGACGTCCTCTTGATGCCATTAAGCACGCTCACTGGGGGTAATTGCCCAAGTCATTAAAAGTTTGATGATTTTGCTGCTGGGTGGAGGGTTGCTGCCCTTGCTGTGGCTCATTTTGGATTTTGCTCTGGCACATCAGATGCCTGTGGGCACAGAGCAGCTCTCTCTCTCACACACTTTCTCTCCAGGGAGCAACACAGCACATACCTCCCATTTTTCAGCCTTCACCTATTCTTGAAGTTCTGAGTGGTCGTCATTAGTTTTTTGACAGGTAAAGAGCTTGTTGATAGACCATGGACAGAACAGAGGAACGCTGTTAAATGTGACATCAAGCGCATATATTATCATTGTTCAAGATGATATGTAGTTTTCACAGCACTGAAGCGGCAAAACATGAAGTCGGGTGATGGTGATTGTATTTTGCTGTCGAGTGTTACAGAAACAGTGTACCTTATAATGCATCACTAAAATACTCACGCTTTTAGATGATAAAATATATTTACAATTTTATCAACACAGCACACTGTCTCTTATGACAATTACAGTTTTCAATAGATTGAACAAGCCAGTTGTCCTTAAACTGGATCATTCTCGTTATTGATTAGAGATATTTCTAGGAAACCTACTTACATTTTGTTAACTAGCATGTCATCCCCTCCACTAAACAGGATCAGTCATGGCTACTGTAGGTTTCAAGGTCAATCCCACCCAGTGGACGAGGCCTTTGCGCTCTAAGTTGTCCACATGGGGATCCTGGGGCTGTCCCCTCTCCCAGCGAGAGCTGATCCAGGCAGACAGTCGTTGTGGCCCTGGCCTGTCTCCCAGGCCCACACACTCTGGCACTGCATAGCCAGGGCAGCAGCCACAGGGCCTGGGTCATTCTGCCAGCTGGTGCCAGACCTCTCTGACCCTCAAGCCCGCTCTCACGTCTGCCATGGGGGGTGTCAGAGGTGACATGAGGTTCTAATAAGGCCGCTAGCTCCTCACCCCTCCGAAGGTGTTAGTGACTCAGGCATCTCCTGCCATGCCCCAGTCACAGCTGCACTCTGAGTCCCAGATGTCTTGTTTGTCATCTTGGCACCTCTGCCTGAGGACAGACATTGATAGACCTTATGATTGACACATCAACTCTGTGTGGATGTGTGTGTTGGGGTTTGTTGTAGCATATGTTATTATATACTATACAGTTTCTGTGGCAGAGTCTGTCTTGTGGAGGATGAAAAATGTGATGAATAGATGGTTGCATTTAGCACACCTAGTTATCATGTAAAAATCAGTTAACTGCTCAGTATACTGACCGATTATTTCATTTAAAAAAAGTGACTAGAACTACTGAGCCCAGTTTCTCCAAAAGGCAAATTTGCTTATTGCTGTTTATCTGAAATGTTTGCAATTTCCTCTTGAGTTTCATTTAGTCAGTTACTGTGAATAAAGATTCCCATATATAACCACTCCAGAATTTTATTTAGGCACATAGGGTGAATTTACCTCTTCTATCTATTAGGGGAAGATGGCATGCTTTTCTCTGCTGCAGCACCACTCTGTGATTTTGACTGATATCATTGGTGGATTTTTACAGAAACATCTTGCATAATGCAGCTTAAAATACTTTTTTAGCTTGCAAATAAAACATGTAAAACTCATATCCAAAGTATAGAAACTATGCATAGAACAGAATTACCAAGCTCAATTAAAGCTCAGTAAAACAGGTAATGGTGGTGGGACACTTGAAATGTGGAAAGTGTCAATTGAGAGCAGAATTACCACCTCATCTTGACTTGACATCTCAGCTTGGCACAGTCTAAATGAAATGCTAGTATAGTCACTGATATGTCTGGTGTTGTGTAAGCTGTTATAATGATCTTATCAAAAGTAGAGAAAGTTGGGATCACTCCAGTTTACTGGAAGTTTAAATGTGGCCACCCTTCTCTTTTGCCCTGACATTCGACAGCTGTACGATGCACTGGTATAGTGGTACAACACAGCTTTACAATACTGAGGCTAATCCTGTCATTGTGAATTACATGAATTAGTCAGGGAGCTAGACTACATGTATACCACATCTTACTATATGCGCGACTCAAATTTTTTAAACCACATTGAGTGTCTTTGTGGGTGTCTTTGACTTGGTGAATCATAGGAAAGCTCCACCAGTGAACCTCCCACTTGACCTCAGGGATGTTTGTGGTTTTCCACTGTCTCACCAGTCACCCCAGAGAAGATTGGGGTGGATGGAGGTATTTGTATATGCTGGTCTTTATGCTCAGAGCTGTTTTGTGTCATGACTTATCAAATTAAGCTGGACTTCTTACATATTTTAACAAAAGCAAAAAAATAGGGCAAAATTGTACAAAACAGCATCCTTCTTTTCCTATTAAAGGTAACTGTGTAAGTACAGAAGAGTAATGTGGTCATCACCTTTAATGGCTGTGTGAGCAGCAGCTGGCTTTTGTAGAGGTACTGTGTCTGGGGCTGGGGCAAGGACCAAGTCTCAGTGCTCCTGCTGAGGTTGAAATGAAGCTGTGCCTGGGTCAGCAGCCCTCCACTCAGCACTCTGCCATGCATCCAGGTGGAACAAAGTCCTCGCTCAGCGTCTCATCCTGGGCTTCCTGCTGAAAGGTGACATCTCCATGGCTTAACAGCAACATTCATCTGCTAAAGAGCATACAATTTGTTAATCATTTCCCCACATGACAGTCCCTGCTTTCCAGTTGGTTAGGCAAACAAACAAATATGCAAGCAGGGAAATGAGCAAGTGGGCAGCACTGGTGTTTAGCCAAAGGGGACTAGTATCAGCTGGTTAGAACTGCAGGTGCTCTAAGTGGGTAGAAATGTACCTGAGACTGGGTCTCTTGTCTGCCTCCATGCAGTGATCCACCTTGAGAAAATCATCAAAACCACAGAATGCAGTTTCTGCCTCACTAAACTCACTCAAAGGCTTTATGTGTCTGTGATTTGCAAGGAAACATGTCATTCGATTCAGCTTCTCCTGTATTTAAACATTGTCATTTCAAGAAATATCATTTTAGAATCATGTTTCCTTGCAAATCACAGACACATACCACATATGAGTTCGACAAACATCGGTGCATTGAATAGAAAATGACACGAGGACAGGCTCCTCTGTGTCTAGAGTGGGAATAATGGTCCTGTGTAATTACCTGTAGTGTGGAAGATTTGAAATTCATTTATCACAGTTGGAGTGACCCCACTGCCTCACTTACATAGACACTATGCAACACATAGGATTATACTGCATTATACCAGTTAAAATGAGGGTATAGCCGCAAGCTGTGACCAATTAAATTCCTCTCTTAGTAGGTCAGTGAAACTGATGGTGAATACAGACACATCCACTCCTCTGTGTCTCTAAGTACAGCTTTTTATTTCTAAGCACATGTTGTATAATACACATTTGACAAGACACATGCACTAAAGAAAAACAAATCTGAAGCCATGATTTCAAATACACATTTTAAAACTATTTTCTGCAAACAACCATTACAAAACCAAAGGAGAAAACAGCTACATTTCTATCCTCCCTCCCTGTGAATTATGTTTTTAGCTTGAGAAATGACTGTAGCATACTGTAAAGAGGTGGTGCAACATAATGACATGTGTGTATGGGTCTGAAGCGACCACAGAGACAGAGCTGCAGAGATACAGGGCATAAAGTCACTTTGCAGAGAGGGTTGCATTACCATTGGAGTGATGTATGACCCAAAGTCCCATCTGAGGGCTCATGTTACAAGGCTTATGCTGCACTACAGAGATAGCTTTCCGTATATGGAGTCAGGGGCTACAGTAATGTATGGACCCCTGTTGTTGCCAAAGCTCTGACTCAGCTCGCTGACTTGTGCCTCTAACGCTGACCTCTGTCCTGATAACTAGACATTTCAGACATGCACTATGTCATTGCAATCATTCCTAAAGAAGGGATGATCTTGTTTTCTGTTACCTTGGTTATAGCAACATTGTTATTATATAACAAGACTGTTAATACTGTACGTTCCAGATGAAAGTATTTGTTTTTCAGTTGCTTTGCTTTTCAAACTTAGCAGAACTCTTTACTTAGGGATTGTATACAAATGCTTTATGCATAAAGCAGCTCTTCAGTGTTATTTAGAGCAAGTTGCCACCACAATTCAGAGGTGGAAGTACATTTACTCCATTACTGTAATTTAGAACAATTTTTTGGTACCTGTGCTTTACTGTATTTCTATTTTATGCTACTTTTTTACTTAGTTTTACACCACTACATGTCAGAGTGAAGTATTGCATTTATTACACCACTACATTTATCTGACAGCTATTGTTACATTGCAGTTTAAGATTTTACATACAAAACATATAATCAGTTTATAAAATATGAGGCATTGTTATAGCTGACAGTATATAAAATAGTTAAAATTAGCTCCACCTCGACCAACTACAACATTTAAATGCTGCTTACACATTAATACAGTGGTAAAAAAGAAACAATGATATAATAAATAAGAACATGTTGCATAATAAGTATCTTTACTTGTGATACTTTTGGTACTTTTTGCTGATAGTACTTTTGTACTTTTACTTTAGTAAATTTGAATGCAGGACTTTTACTTGTAATGGAGTATTTTTACACTGTGGCATTGCAATTTATACTTAAGTAAAATATGTGAATACCACTGACAATTGTACAGTAAACATGGAGTTGTAAAAATAAACTACTGCTAAATTGCTAAATTGACATTTACGCTTGTGCAAATTGATTGTATAGATGTACAAATTTCTATTTTGTTCACTTGACTTTGATTTTCTTTTTAATTTAGAGAAACCCTTTTCTTCTGTAATGGATGGTTTTGTTTTCTGTGTGTTCCTCAGGTTACCTTCACAAAGAGGAAGTTTGGCCTGATGAAAAAGGCCTATGAGCTGAGCGTACTATGTGACTGTGAGATAGCCCTCATCATTTTCAACAGCTCTAACAAACTGTTCCAGTATGCCAGCACAGACATGGACAAAGTGTTGCTGAAATACACAGAGTACAACGAGCCCCATGAGAGCAGAACCAACTCTGACATTGTAGAGGTGAGTGTCGCCTTCTAACTTTTTTCACAGCATTCCTTTTCTCTCACTGTGATCAAGTATGTTCTCTTCTTTATGATTTGTTCTAAGATTTAGGCTAAATTAATCATTTTAGAACTGGATTTCAGACTATAAAATATATTTATTCTGTGACAACTGTAGGCTTAAAAGCTGTGTAAATGATCCAAGGGTAGTGTTTTAGACACGCATGAGTGAGGAACAAATAACAGTTTCCTTCTAGTCACCATTCAGATAGGGCACATGAGGTCTGCATTCCCTGATAAGTTCAGTTTTTCTTGTGCCCATCAACTGACGTGGAAAACCTATCTCTGCACACGCATGCACACAGTAGCTGCTGACCACCACTGCCAACACTGTTTCCCATAGATATTGTACCTGTAGGGCTTAGTTCTCTGTCTGCTCCTCATCACAGACCATCGGCTTGGCTATTGCTGCAGTGAAAATACAGTGTTTAGTACATTCCATACTGCTCTATAAAACTCAACAAGCACTTGGGTTTCCTGGCAGCTCCTGCATGCCCAGCTACTAGCGGAAGAGTAAGCCACTTGTTATGCCAGCATACCAAACTGCCAGCCAAAAGTGTAAAAGCCAAAGTAAATGAGAATGATTAGGGATACATCCTGTTCCAGACATCTTTCATTGGTTGTTTCTCAGCTTATTCAAGATCTGCTTTAAGAGGCTGGTATCTTCATTCTGACTAAATGAAAGCATATACAATGTATGATAATGCCCATCGATAAACTCATGACATGGCTAGTATAAAGTTGCCCATTCATTTTTACATTACATTTAGACTAGCTTCTTCTGCACTAAGATATTTTTTATTAGACAATGCAGAGTGTTGCATCGCAATACTCTGGCGTTTTTGCTACCACCTGCTCACCAAAACATACAGCATTTTTATTACTGCTGCCCAATTAAGAGACATTAGGGGTTTAAGATGGGTGAGATTGAAAAATGTCAAGAATCCTAGCTCTGGAAAAGACTTTCACTTGGAGAAATTAGTGAAATTACATGCAGCATAAAGGAGTCAGCTGTGGCCCATTATCTTTTATTCATGCTGCTGCTGCTTGTGAATTACCTGCTTGGCAGAGCTGCAGAAGAGTGCTCTGGCATCCAGCAGACAGTCCTCCATCAGGGGCCCTCAGAGCAGAGCAGGGGCTCACCTGCATAAAATATACATGGATGCATTCCTTACTTACGTAACATTGACCACAAATTTGTTTTTGCTGTGACTCTGGAAGCTGTCTTATTTTAAACAAGCAAACACAACAACATCCCATACTCAGCATCCTTATGGGGTCATTCCACTCAGGCTGTTATATCGCATGTATTACATATATCTGTGGTCTGTTTATGTTATGGTGTAATTGGAATGTACATTGTACATAATGTAGCACCAGTGATACCATGCTGTTTTCCCACTTAGTCCTTCTGGCTACTCTCAAGGAAGCTGCCCCGCTACACAAAAGGTGAGAGAACAAGCCACTGTTGTCCCCGCTCACTCGGCCATCATCTTTGCAGATATGCACAAATCTCGCTCTGCCTGCTGGCTACGTGGTCAAGGTTCAGAAATGAAGAAGCAGAGCAGAAGTAACCAACCCAGTTCACCTCACAGCATCACCACATAACCCCACTATTCCTTTGGCCAGGGAGCCGGTGTCAGAGGTGGTTGATAATCCATGAAAGCTATGATTTGATTATGTTTTAAGAGAAATCCTAATCTGAACTCTTCTTTCGGTGAAGCCCTTTTCAGTCTTTGCGCTTCTCCACAGCTGTACAGATGCTTGTACACTACATGGAGGAGCTGATGCGTTTGTATTGATGGGAAGAATCCACCCTTCCCCCATTTATCTAGCGAAATGGGCCTCACATGAGGACACTTACACTGGACACTTATCTAAGTTTTTAAATTGTGTTAAACCAATCTTTGCCATGCAAACAATCATGTGCTCATTTGTCCGGTTTGGGAGGCCAGAAAAACCCTCTTCCACTTTTCATTGGGAAGCTCGCCCCGTGTGAGAAACTAAATCAAAGGTCACATTCCTGCTCAGTAGTACCATCTGTAGATAAAGGCTGAGCTGTGCAGTGTGGGAGAACAGTCTCCATGTTTTCCACAGATGGATGCATGCCTGGGCCACAGTTTGATAACCCAGTGGAGGGCTATGGACTTTGTCTCAAACTTGGCTCGCAGTCCAAAGCAGAGAAGTAGGCTCAGGTTTTTCTACTATGTGTGTGTTGGTGTGTGTGCTTGTGCGTGTCAGCATGTGTTGATGGTCTTAACCTTACCAACACTCCAGGCGACAGGTGAACTGTTGTATGAAATCTCTCTTTTTATGCACTTACCTGTGTGTGTCACATGAACCCTTCTTAATTTTTAAACAGTATATTAAGGTGGAATGTTTTCAGATGTAATAACTTAGTAAAACAATTATTTATTGTTTTCTCAAGAGCATATAGTAAAGAACCACAGTGCTGTTGTTTGCCTGGTGCGTAGTAAAACAGCAAAATCAGCAATTTCAACTTAAGGTAAACTGGATACCACTCAGAGTAAAAAAATGTCTTTTAGGGTCACATTTGCTCTATCTTTATTCTTTTGTAACGTAGAACTTGCATAATAAATGTGGTAATATGTTTGTGTTATTGTCAACCAAGCAAGTATTCATGGCTGAAGGTTTTATGATGTTATTTCCATTGTGTTTCGTATTGAATTCTGTTTATACCACAAATGAAAATGCTGCCGTTAGTCATTAGATTAATCTAATAATATTTACTCTTCCTCCCCTCTCCACTAGTGGAGCTAATGAGATTTTGCTATAACCTCACACCGTTCTCCAGCACACAGAAAGATCACTGTGTTTCCAGGAGAAACCTTGAAATCAGAGAGTAACTTCACAGCCGTCATTTGGCATTTATTTGTCCTCCCTGTTCAATACAATTAAGGTATATGGTATAGATTAGGATTAATCAGATTTGCACGCACACAGAATTAACATTAAGACTTAATCTTATAAAATCAGGGCTGTGAATAGGCTTTAACCCAATATGAGAATGGAATTTTTGTCAAATACCAATGCCTTGTAATAACTGGACTGCATCATGTGCAAAGCATTGACTTTTCACTTTTGTTTTTTTTAAAATGTCTTTTACCCTGATGATTTGTGAGAGTAAACAACCCAAGATCATTCATAGGGAAATTCTGCTTATCTTCCTCATAATAAAGAGGGGTGGCCATTGTTAATGTGACTTGGGAAAAATTCCTTCTCTATTTATGAAGAAACGCCCCCTCTCACAAGACCACTAGAGTGAGAGGAAATGAGCGGGTAATTTCCATTAGGTTTTATTTCATGATCCCTATCAGCCATTGTTATAAATGGAGCTGTATTAATCATTCAATAAGATATGTTAATTTTGACCATTACTGAATGTCAAGCCTTGTGTTTTCCTCTGAATCACACCTTTTTTTTCCTATTTTGTGTGTGAATTTCATGACTGCCCTTTGCAGATTTTACAGTAACAAAAGCTGTGTACCATATCATCACAGCTAAGGGTTAAATTTGTCATCATGTCCCATATTCTGTATTTTTTTAATAATTTTTTTTATCAATGCATTAAGCCGCTGAGCTTCAGAAGTGCATTTTCAGCGACTTACAGCTCAAAGAAAAATAAATGTTATTACTAGTTATGGAATGAATCCCGTACAGTGCTTTGGGCTGAATGAGCACCAGGAGTTTCAGACAGGCGATGTTTATGTTGTCAATCAAAGGATGAGCAGTGATTAAGACTCATTTCGATCTTAATAAATGCAAATTGGCACATCTGCTATGGTGGGCTAGCTGTCCAGACTCTTCAATTAGCATGATTGATCAATTATCCTCCTGCTGGTGGCTCACTGGAAATGGAGGGGGGTGGGGGTAGGAAGAGAGATGAAAGAGCATGAGAAAAAATAATGAACAGAACACTGTCCAAAACCTTCACTCAATAAATCAGATTCTTTATTTGATTAGACTAAAAGAATAATGGAATTTCATTTTACTCAAAGAGGGCGCTCACTTTAGCAAACATTTCTTAAAAATACACAGTGATAAGTATAACTGAAAAAGCTATGTGGTTATGAATGTGTAATCATGACTTTTTAACTTCATTTGTTTTTTTTTGTGTGTTGGCATTCCCATTGTGATACATCAACTTTACATGAACAAAAACATAATTTGCATTTCAAATCTGCATCTGATTCTCCATCAGTAGATTTTCTGATCAACTATTCTTGTGAGAAATGAGCTTCAGCCATACAAATATTTAGTAGATCAGAACTCTTTCAACTCTGAAGTCTGTTGAGTATATTGTGTTCCGCAGATTGTTTGCATTTGTTTTAACAGTAAACACAAATCCCTGAATATCAAAGCACACTGCTAAGACTACTCTGAGTAACAGAGGCAGATTGTCCCGAGTGTGTATTTATAATTGTGAAGCAAAAACATAACAGAATGGTCAAATGAGGCTCTGGCTGACACACAGGGAAACTGTCACTACTGCTATGTTCTTTTATGCAATAGCGATTGTTACTGTAGCTATGTTATAGCTAGTATAGCTATCAAGGCAATAATATATTTATATATTTAGTGTAAAACTACACATTGATCATATAATAAGGCGGAAAAACACAAATTAATACAAAAATGTACAGGTCTTTTGTATATATGTAATAAAATAAATATATTTGTCAAAACTGATTTGGGTATTTAAATTAACCATAAGTCACTGTATTTAGTAAATTTAGCATGATAGATACATGAAGCTGTTTTTTTTTACTAATACATCTTACGTTGTATCGGTGGTATTCTGCAATTTAGAACAATCTACTGTTGTTAAATATACTATCCCATGAAAGTTTAATAAAGGATGACATCATGAAAATACAAATGGTAAACATGAAATATTTATGAGAAAATGTTTAACTTGGTAACTTGATTTGAAGTTGACCAGAGTCACAACTGTAGCTTTTGCATAATCTGCAAAGACGTTTGACATTTAAGATGGCTGATGGGTAGAATTGACTGGTTGCACTCCCTTCTTAAAGGGCCATACTGTACATTACCAGTGCTTTTACATGTATAAGCCTATTTCCTATTTCCTATGTATTCCTATTACATTATAGTCAGGGGCGGGACAGGCCTACTCACTGGTAGGGGGGTAGAGCTTTGGTTGTTTGTCCTCTGAGTAATATAATCGGTAATATTGTTCATAAACACAGTACGGATTGCCAAATTATGCCCACTGATTCAACCCTAGTTCACAGTTTATAATTTTAATCCTTGTATATTATTACTATAATATTCATATATCTGTCTATCTGTTTCTAGAACATATATGGTACAGTTTAGTAACTTACAATGAGCTGAAAGTACAGTACTACTACCACATTCCAGTATGTAATTTTCAATGTCACTTTAAAATATTAATATAGCATATTATGATTTTTCCTTGTTACACCTCGTGGCTTACCCAACATTATCTTAGTATTAATATATCATATCATGTAATAACATACCTTCTTTCGTAGCTACTAAACTGTGAGTTTGACGTTTTTCTTGTATGATGATATAATCCACCACACTAAACTAGTTTCTCCGCTACTGTCACTCTTGAAAACACAGAGAAACGCATACCCAAAATCTATATATTTTTTTACTTACCGAGCTTTTGAACTCCAAGATAATAAATTATTCAGTTAACTCCAAACAACAAACTAAATACAAGTTAGTGTCCAGTTTCATACTGACAAACCTGCCAATGACTCAGAAATTAGACAGAAGAACACACGCAAAGATTCACAAAAAAAAGCTTATCTGCCAGATTTTTGTTTTCTTTCCATCGTTTCAGTAGCTTAGCCCTTGTAGACTGTTAATTCTACTGCTAATTAAAATCCTGCCAGCGCTAATTTAAAATGAGACACAGTTCTATGTTAAATTTATTCTGCAGCTTATATCACTGAAAAAATCTTTTCACTCAGTGTTTTAAAAATTAAAATTTAAAAGGCTAAATTACCAAGTCCACCAAAAGCACCAAAGCAAAAGAAAGGTCAAGGGGCCCCTTAAAGGGGTACCAGACAGACAACACTGTAGGATCACCATAATGCCACCTGAATAGAGGGGTTAATGGCAGATGCATAGCCCACTGCATGATATTAAATCTATTTTTAAAATATATTTTATACCTTATAGTATATAGTCTATAAGTCTTCCAGTAGTGTAGTACATGTACATGCCTTATAGTAGTCAGTGTTTTAAATCACAAAAAAAAAGACTATAAAATTTAATTTATGGTTAAAATAAATAGGAAAATAGGGTGGGATCTTATGGGCTCCTTTATGGGGCCCCTTGTGGGCCCTGGATCGACTACCCACCCATAAAACCTATTATTATTATTATTATTATTATTATTATTATTATTATATTATTATTATTATTATTATTATTATTGTTGTTGTTGTTGTTGTTGTTGTTGTTGTTGTTCTTTAGTAATGCAATACACACTTTTCATGTTCATCTGCAACTAATAAAAGTAAGGTGCAGTCACATTATTCACAATTTATCTTACATCTCTGTGTATTGATTATCACATCAAATTGAAATGAATGGAAAATTCATAAAACTAAAACCCTACAACATGCTTTGGAAAATAGTTAGCGGTAAGGTACACATAATCTGTAGTTAATGGGCTAACACACAATAGTACGTTACATTGGTAAAACATTATTTAAAAGATTAAATATAAATACAATAAAACATTTCATAGTATGTTAAAAAGTAAAACAAGTAAACTAGTATAACACATAACACATCTTATAGTACATTAGTACATTATGACAGAAACATAAACGACATAACTTTCTTTGCAATAGAGCATTTTTTTCTGGATAGCAGGGGCGCCGCCAAGACTCGCGAGTCATATGTGCATAATGTGCTACTATCCGATATTTTACATTACGTACTCATTTAAATTAATAATGTCTAGTTTTCATAATAGTTCATGTGAAAGAAAATAACAAATGCATAACCAGCCAGACGCTTTTGACCATCCGTCACTGCGTCACAGTACGACCCCCCCACTCTTTTTTCTAAGCCAACTAGTTCTTTCGCTTTTTGTTTTTGGCTAGTGTTCCAGGTCTTCAGAGAAACATGCTTGTGTTCTCAGTGTTTTATTTCTTATTTTTCTCTGAAAAATAGTGAGCTGCCATTTCTAGAATAACATACATAGAGTATGTAGAATAGAATAACAAGTTAATTAAACATTTTGTATCTGGCATAGATTACACTTGACAAGTCATTATTCTCTATTTCTTATTGTCTGACTTGTCAAATTGCTCATTCTTTGTGTATAATTATCTACATCATTATCTATCATTTGCCAGTCTAGAGAAGAGCAGCAGTCTAAATGTAACAACAAAATTCAGCGAAGAATTCAGAGCAGATTGTTCTTATGTTTCAATCTAATATCAGATTGAAAAGCTTTGATAGTTACTAAATTTGTACTTTAAATGAGGTGAAAACTGTCAAATCAAACAAAAAGCTGGTCTGTTCTCCAATGTAGATGGTATCTGCCTCATGGTGTAGGTGCAGGGTAGGCTATTTAGGACAAATAAAGCTAATTTAAAAGTTTTCATTAATTAAATATATAGTTTCAGTGACTTGACGTTGTCAAGTCTTGATTACACTTAATATCTAATATATCTTTTGACATCAGTATTTCTCCCTACTATGCCATCATGATATTACTATTCTCCTTTTTGGTATTTCACCATAGAGCTCACAGCAGCAAAGATCCCTGAAATGAAATCCCTTTTAAGCTAAATCAAATGTCATTGCTATTGACATAGACTTATTGGGTTGATGTTGATTTTTCAGGGCTTTTCAATATATGTGAAATTTTCTGCCAGCCCATTTTTAATATTACAGAAAAAAGTATGTGCACTTTCAGTCTCATGTGATTTATTGGAGTGATATTAAAATGATTTTCTATATTTTTATTTTACTGTAGGTCACACACACAGTATTGTAAATTATCTTAAGTATGATGGTATTATCTTAAGAATAATTACTATTATGAAACCTTTTTTAATTTATGAATATATACATTATCTGTGATATTGCTTTGTAATTAGGAAGTTTCTTCTGTATGTTGCCACATAAATATGAACCTGGCAGTCAATCTCTTGTCTCTGGAGAGGTTGGTAAAGTAACAGCATGGGCAGCCATTAATTTGTGTTTCTGAATCCTCTTACCGCCTCTTGATTTGGGGCTTGTGTAAACACACCGTGTTGTGAAGATGAGCTGCTTTCCCCTGTGCACAACATATTTTATATACCTGAGAGTGGGCATTTAACCTTTGGGCCTGTGTTTCAGGTCAAGTCAGCTCCTGAGTCAGAACAAACTCACTGGCTGTTCATACTGTACAGCACCAGCATCTATTTTCAGACTAGTGCAGTAGGACAGGTTAAAAGTAAATAACTCACAAATATTATAGTGAAAACAAAGAGAAGGGTTATCTGTGTTAGCCACAGGAATACCTCTGATAATTTTACTTACAGTTATAGTATGTGGTTTCAATTGTATAGTAAGCCCCTGTGAGTCTCATTTGCAGAGTAGAGAGATACTTAATAACAAGATAAAACCTAAAATGTTACTCTAAGTTGTTTGTTGTTTGTTTTCAATAATGCATTCAGATGCTTGCATGTGCATAGTTGGAAAAATTCATCCCGGCCCTCTGATTTTTAAACATTCTATGATGTGGTAATACTTTATTACGACCTCTTTTATAAAGGTAGGAATGTGATAGTGTAAATTCTCCTGTTCTTTTAATTTGTCATTACTCTCCTCTTGGCATACAGCATTACATCTTAACATTAATATCTCTTATGGAGTAGTCTGGTGAGAGTTGTCTGAAAAGTTTTCTCTTGCCACAGTGAGTGAAACAGTATTAATGGTTCTGTAGCGAGCAACATGCTGGGTTTCAAAGTCCCCCTTTTTATAGGACAAGGACTCCTTTTCCTCTGGGCTTTTAGTGAAAAAGGGTCACCAGTCCTCTTTTGTAGTTTTTTGAGTGTAATGAAACAGTTGTGGTAATGTTCATGTGAATATATCACATACTGTTCTGTAAAATGTGTCTATGGAACAGATACACAATAATTATTACCTAATGGCCTTTGATTTTCAAAATGTGAAAATGTAGTTTGATTATTGGAATCAAACTTGCCATAATCAGCAGTATCCCTACTCTTTATATGGGCTTTTGTCCTATAGGGCTATACAACAGTTTTCCTTTGAATTGCTGAATGGCTTAACTCCAGTGCTGGTTTTCTGTGCATTTTAAACCCATCATGTATTACATTTCATTGTTTTATTATGTTTCTGCTCTCCGGTGTGTGATGCTTGTTACCAGGTTACTGCTAAGAGATTTTTGCTTTTAGCACATGTCGTACTTCATTGACGTCAGAGCTTTTTTCCACCCTCTCAACTATGTTGCATATGTCTCATTTCAAATTGAGGGTCTCTTAGAGAGCATATAATGAAAGGAGACACACCAACAAAAGACCACAAGGCATGGTGCCTTCTTCTGAACATTAGTTTCCACTGACATTAATGAGTTAATACTCTAAAGTCTAAAATTAGATATGCTCTATCTCAAAATCTGGAACTTAACAACACTATAGTTTATTCACCAAAGAGAAAAAGATGTATGAGTTATTTTTTCAAGCTGAATTACAAATTGCTCTGCTACAGTTTTTTCCCCGTCCAATTCCTATTAAAAAAATGTTGCTGTTTTCTTATTTGAAGATGTTTGTGATATCACAACTTTTGCAGAGAGTTTCTTGGAAAGAGTGCTTAGTTTGCAGTTGTTAAGTTTGTTTGTCAAACTACTAACGCACTGCATTTGAATTGATTTGTGTTTTGCTTTTGCCTTGTACCTCGCGTGAAAGCAAGTTAACATTTCTGTATACGGTACGTTTGTTCATTCTAAAATGACTGCAGAGAGACAGACAGGCGTGGCCAAACTGTATAGAACTTATACACATGAAATGACTTCTGATTGATGTGTCATCATGGTGTACATACTGTAATTTCTTAACACACACACCTTGGAGCTAAACTGAACCTCTGCATCAACTAGTGCAGACTTTGACCCTGGCTATCAAAGTTTTTACTTCTATTTTTTAAATGCCCTGAGAAATGTCTGTTACTGTACATACAGGTACTTCAGTCAGTTCTGAGTAGAGAAGTGAACTTTTTTTTCTTTATGCATCATATTCATCAGCTTCCACAGAAATGAAGATGTCTGACAAGTCTCTTGTCTGCCGTTGTTCATACTAACAGAAAAAAAAGATTAAAGCTGTGACATATCTGCTCAGTATTTTGTTAATAGTTTGCCAACAAACTGATGTTCGCATTCATTTTATATTTTCTTTTACCTAAATTAAACGTGATTATTCTCTGTCCAATTAAAATATCTTTATTTTGATATTTTGAGTTTGTGCAACAGAATTAAACACTACCAAGTGAACTTTGATATGTTGTGATTGTTATCAGTGTTGATATCTACCATAAAACATTGGTTGTTGTATGCATTACATTAATTTTCTTCTTTAACTTTTTCATAGGCACAATACTTAATAAAAAGTTCCCTCTTGTCAGTAAGACGCTACTAACACAGTTACCAGCAGAGTGCAAACAAACAAGGCAACAATGGTGACTTCAAAAGTTTGCGCATCATCTACAAAATGTCTTAAAATTCCTTGAATTGTGGCAGCGATCATTGTTTACATTATTCCTGCAAGTAATGTGTGCTTAGGTTTACTATATTTATATTATAGACTGATGAATCCGAGTGACTTAACAGAATCGCAGGGTGTAACACAAAAGTAATGTACTGTAATGATTACTGTAACTAAATACTTTTCTTGGGGAAATATTAAGTTTATTGCCCTTTTGAGTTTATATTAACTCACTGCTATTAAGAAAAGTAATGGTAAGATGATCTTTTACTTTTCTGCAGTAACAATGTCTTGTCATGCAACAATGTATTATGTAGAGCTTCTCATACTGAAGGCGAACCACCTACCTGTCATAAACTGTAGTATAAACCACATGAAATAGGTCAGACATTGAGCTGACCTAATTTGGTTTGATCTAGTTACAGAGCAACACTGATACTAGTTATGTTAAAGATCATTAGAACCACAAGCCATGAGTCCACTCTCTGTGTTCTTCAATGACCTTGCGGGCTGAACGGCTGAAATGAGACCTTGCTTTCGTGCACAGTGGCTTCTGTGAGTTAGTTCGTGCAACAACCAGCTTGCCCTTGTGCCCCCTTCCTCCCACTGTGTGTGCTGTGCGGCCAACCCCTCCTGCCCAGGGGCGAGGACAGAGCAAAGCCTGCTGGGATGGGGGGGTGGGGGGTGGGGTTAGCTGGCACAGTGCCACCTTCCCCTTGCTGCCTGGCCTGACTGGGGGCAAAGAGGTAGGCTGCTGTGTCTCAGATTGATGAGGACATGTCTGTGGTCTGGGTATAGAGTGTTGCAGAACAGACGTCCTGCTGGCACATCCTGCCCTCTCTGCCGCACGCCCCCCAGCCCTCCGTACGCGCCTTATCGGAACTCCTAATTGTCCTTATGAATATTTTAGAGGCGAGCAGGAATGGGAGTTCAGGGTTGGGGGTATGGTTTCAAGGGCCCTGACAGCTAATGATCCACTCAATGACCAGAGAGAGAGAGAGCGGGAGACAGAGAGACAGGGAGTAAAAATGGTTAGAAAGATTTTCAATAATCTGTATGTTAGTGTTTCTGTCTGGATTGTAATTTCTTCTTTTAACGTGTGCCACCTTTTCTTTATGTGGAGTGGGAACAGAGTGTGTGTTCTCATTCTTTTTAATCTGTAGATAATGATGACATTGGTTTGCCTTTATCCTCAATTTGTAGTTTAATTCCCTCATGTCTATACTGAAAATATGCAGTCCGCTGATTGAGACTGTTCTCTCTGACTGTGGCGGCTAATAGCTTTGTCACATCAGTCATTCACCACAGTCTCAGAGCAGAAAGCTCTGAAGGGACTGCTCACTGCACAGCAATTGCCTCTTGTTCGGTAAAATGGATGGGCTGTATTTAATTGGCAGTCTAGTCAGTCAAATGCAGGTAGTTATTTGCAGTATACAATATAGAATGTGATTAGTTTGTTCTGAAATGTATCTATCGTTGCCTTAGATTTAGTGAGCATGACTCACTTTGGATTATTAGGTCACCACTAGTCTGGCTTTGAGATCACAGTTCACTGCGGGCCTGTCCATTGTCATTGTAGTGTCA
This sequence comes from Siniperca chuatsi, assembly GCF_020085105.1. Taxonomy (NCBI): domain Eukaryota; kingdom Metazoa; phylum Chordata; class Actinopteri; order Centrarchiformes; family Sinipercidae; genus Siniperca; species Siniperca chuatsi. Next base: position 13,360,662 of record NC_058045.1, on the reverse strand, counting down.
GGTGGGATTGAATATCACTATTGTTTTACTAACAGTTACAAAAAACAATATCAAAATAAAATGCAGACAGTTGAGTCGAGTGCTTGCCCCCTCCCGCTGCTCTTCCTGTCCACTGAGTAGCTAGACAATGGAGTGAGCCAAAGGAAGGACATGAATCCAGCCTCATATCCTGATATCAGTCCACTCAGTAATGTGTAATGGTCATGAGATTAAACAAGATGTGTCTGGGAATTACAGAGGTCTCCTTATCTAATAGCCCCTCACTCCCAACTCACAATATGTGGTGGGAAATGGAGAGAAAAGAAGGCTTCCCACATTACAGTAACCTAGTGCTGGGCCATGGCATACCCTGCCTAATGACCAACCAAAAGAGGCTTTTATTCCCCTCAAGTGAAGACTACTTGCCTGATATCAGACAGAATTGTCAACTTGGTAGAGTGGGCGGATTCAAAGGTCTGGACCCAAGCAAGAAGACTACAGCACCACAGGGGAAAGGGAACATGATGGCAGTGAAAGTCTCTTAAGATGTTATATAAGAGCAGAATATTCCTTAGCAGATAAAAGCCTCCCTATCAGCCGCCTCCCCATGCTGATTTCCTAGTGCGTTCACACTCAAAGAAGCCCTTTGATAAGCACATTAGATGGAACAGCCTGGACACAATGGTGATGTCATGAGGATTAGCACGCTACCTTGCTTAGTGTAGTGGCGGGCACAAGGGCTAATTCACAGCACTGCAGGGCGAGAGGCTGGGAGACCCGGCTGAAATGAGGTAAAGGGACAACAACCGGTTAAAATATAGCTTCTGTGTGGTTTAGGGAAGGCTGGAATAAATGCAACATGCTTTAAACATTCATATTGTACTCCACTTTTGGAACATTTTGTGTCATTTTCTGCTGTATTACCATGACACTACAAACTGTCTTGCTGTTGAGGGGCCTGTAATCAGAGCTGTGGTGCACCAGTCATACTATAGGTCAGGTGGTACTCTACCAATAGGCAAAGCTACTGTAAGTGAAAGCTACTGTGATTCAGGCACAATGGAAGAGACCATAGAAACAGCCTCTTCATGCCTTCCTTTCAGCCATCTCCCCCACAATTTTGAAGTTCAGCTTTTATACCGAACCACTATCTTTCTCCTTTCACCCTGCCTTCTATTCATGTACAGTACTGTGCAGTACATGAATAAGTTAAATGCAGAAAGCTCTCTTGACACAAGAGAGGGGGAACATCATAGTGAAATTGTTTTCTAAGACTCACAGCAGCAGAGTAAATTGCCCATTTCACTGGAAGTACTTTTCAAGAAGCAGGTGATGTAGGTGGCTTATGCAATGGTTTGAGTTTTATTTTTAATCCATGGAATAGTGTTTGCTTCAATTTTGCAATAAAAAATGTGAATAAAATGCTTAAAAGTAAATCTAAGCATTGAGCATGATGTAGGCATGATGTAAAATGATGAACTGAAAAAATATCATTGATTTTAATAGCAGTTCTTAAGGTTAAGGTGCTCATTGGGCAAAATTACATTAAAAACAGAATTTGATATCTAATCAAAGTGGTATGCAAGGTTACCTTTCCCTGCTTTATATCCTTCTGTACTGAACATATACTGCAAATCTGGAGAGGCAATTACTGTCCTGAATGTTCTCTATGGTTACAGCTAGGTTAATAGTTAGGGCTCAGGTGGAGTTGACGGATAGATGTTTTCTTCAGGATATGGAAGCCTCAAGGCCTCCTGCAACGGAAAATGTTTTTGTTTTTTTTAAAGAGAAGTTGAAGGATCTTACAAGCAAACTGACAGACAGACATACATGCACGCACAGACAATAGTGCCCAGTTTGTTTGACGTCAGACACTCAGAGTCTCATTTTTATTTGAAGAGCCACAATTCTATCAATACAGGTTTGGACTGCTGTGAGAAAATAGCAGCTGGCCTTGTTCCCACTCATCTTTGTGAGCCACTCAGAGCCTTGTGAATAGATTACACAAGTTACCTTGTCTATACTCTGTGCAGCCCCCCTCCCGCAACAAACAGCCCATATCTTTCATCAGAAATGCTACTGAAAACCCCAACCTCAGCTGTATTCACATCCAGCCAACTTTACTTTCTAAAGTACAAACCCCACAGCTTTATTCAACATTTGACAGGCTTTTTGAAACTGCTTTTATCAAACTATTCATAATGCAAAAAAGATTTTCTTTTTTTTCTCTTTTTTTTCCTGATCGTCTAGTAAGTTTTCCCTTTTCTAGGTCAGAACACTGTAGTGTCTGGAGCAGTCTGCAGCATCGACATGTAAGAGCAAAGTTGATCTGGGGTCGGGTGGCCTTTAGGGCTCCCTTTTACGGCCATGTCTTCGCGCTGCTGCTTCTGATTGGCCAGCATGGGGAGCCAGGTCTTGACAGGTGTTTGGTAGAGGGACACCTGTTTGGCCATGTGCTGATTTAGTGATCCATTTACTGGGAACTGTGGGCAGCGTCAGTGGGACACGCAAAACATGCCAAGTCGTTTAACAAAGAATTACAGCCATGCTTTCCCAGGCCTTCAATGTTATATGCATTAGAACACCAAAGAAGCGATTAACTCTTGCACACAAAGTGCCCTTCAAAGCATCTTTTTTGAAGATAATATGTATTTTAGTAATACATGTCATGTATCATGGAACAGATCTGTCTGCCCTTGTCTGCTGCTATCTGGTTCCTGCTTACCCACTGTGCTGCTGCAACCCCTCCCTAAATGGCTTGGGCCAGTGGGTGCGGTGTACTGAAGGCTGGCCAGGCTTGTTGTGAAAGTAGAGCAGCCCTGCCCATCTCGCACAGCCGTGCCCGACCAGTCCGACCAAGATATTCCCATAATGAGCAGGTTGGAACTTAAATGTGCAGGTTGAGATCAGATCTTTGGCTCGCTGGTGGAGAAAGTGCATAGTTTAACCCCAGTAAACACAGGCCTTTCAGGACCCTAACTAAAGAGGGTTTGTTCAGTAAACAGGAAATGAACCAGCAAGGCGTTTTCTTAGAATGAGAAGAATGCCACTGCTCTGTACCACACCAAACAGTAAAGCATCTGTGGTACAGTGCTGGCCATTCATTATCTAGAGGACTTCTCTCTCTCTCTCCCTCTCCTCTGGGCATTGCGGACACTTATGTTTGAAGAGATGTGGGTGCTTTTCTGAACTTCCTTATTTTTGTCTAAGCTGCGCACAGCGTTTCATTTCTGTCTGTACAATGTAGATTAACACGTTGTACCCAAACGTGTATATCCCTCAGAAAGTGTGTGCATGTGAATGCATGGACATGGAGTGAGCAGTGAGGGTTTTAGCATCATCTGGTCTCAATGAGCAATGATATTATGCAGGGGTCTCATAAAGCCATGGCACAGGTTTTAGGAAATGTAACTTGCACTGAGGTTGTGGTGAGCAGCGCTGGGTTAGCCACATTGTCTGCACAGACCTAAAAGTACTGTCACATTGCTGTCAGAGGATGTAGCAGCTGTTGAAATGCCCCCCTCCCTCCTCCTCACCACACACACACACACACACACACACACACACACACACGCTCACACCCAACACAACGCACAGACATTGCAAATATACACCACACACTCCTACTCATATAGTTTCTGTTTCTCTCTCTCTCTGTCTCTCACACACACACACACACACACACACACACACACACACACACACACACACACACACACACACTTTTTCCATAGAGACAAAGAGTAAGGTCTTATTAGTGTGTGTAGGTTCCTCTCCTCTGCCTCACATTCTGACCCCTGCATCCACAGGAGTCAGTGACCTTCCTGTAAACACGAGGCCTCCAAGGCAGCCCACAGACAGGGCAGGGCGCTGCTGTGGACCTGCAGCAGCCTGATAGAGGAACCTTGAGAACCACACATAAATCATGTTTTGATGTACACTGCCTTGATATCACAAGCTGTCACATGCTGTCGGCAAGTCTTGTTAACACCGCTATTCAGAGCTGTAATGAGGAGCAGAGAACAGCCTGTATGAAAGTGAGCAAAAGAGCACAGCGTTGCATATATTTAAGTTGTATGATATGTTTTTTCCCCTGAAGTTAGAATAGGTTCTTTATAACACCACAACACACCACCCTATGTACTTATGAGCTCTTTGCTTTAACAATAATTGCTCAATTTCATGCTCAAATAAGCATCTTTGACCACATTTGATAATCCATTTTATTCCCCACATGCATTAACTTTGATAAGATCCCACGAGTGACAACCATACTGAATTACAGCCTGGGACAGTCTTAAAGTGCTCTGCTGTAGGATGTTCTTATGCAGGGGGTTCTTCCAGCTGGGTGGCTTATGATAACTGAAATATAATGAAAAATGCAAACACACACTTGTGGCAAGAGAAGGAAGAAGACTGAGAGGGATGGAGGCAGTGGGGTCAAGAAGGAGAGAGAAAGAGAGGAAAGGGAGGAGGACAATATTGTGTTTCTCTGAACACTTATGAAGGGTGAAAGGATATAGAGTGACATTTCAGTTTCTCGTTGGTACAGAGCCCTGTATTGAACTACAGTTTAGCCTAGCATTGGTGCAGCAGCTGTTCATGTTGTACTGCAACAAGAGAAACATACAGTAGATTGTTTGATTTTTGTTTGATTTTAATTTTTCTGGTAGAAATGTATATAAGCAGCAAAAACACAGAGCCACATCTTGTATACTGTTTCTTTTCAACTGTGCAATTTCATTTCAGAAATTGAGAAACAAAGGCCATAATGACTGTGCTAGTCCTGATCCTGAAGACTGTTTTGGGCACAGCCCCCTCATGGACGACCATTTCGGCAAACTAAGCGAAGAGAGTGATTTAATGTACAAGCGCTGTGGTGTAAGTACTTCCTTTGTCTCCTGCTGTTTTTTGTTGATTCCTGTCTTTATGTTGATGTTCACTACAGGCGCTAAACAAGAAAGAACACAGAGGTTGTGATAGCCCGGACCCTGATGCCTCATATGTCCTCACTCCTCACACAGAAGAAAAGTATAAAAAAATTAATGAGGAGTTTGATAATATGATGAGAAATCATAAAATCGTAAGTACTGTAATTGCAACGTCTTTGCTTGGCTTTGTGGCACAAAGGATTTTCACTCTTTTTTCATTTAACTTTTTCCTCTTTTTTGTTAACCCCCCCCCCCCCCAGAACCTCTGTCAACTTCTTTCAGAACTACTGTAGCTTCAGATTAATGCCCCCTTCACTGGGTGTGCATTTGTTTCTTAGGTTGATTTGTTCTGCAACTGATATTTTGGCACACCCTGATAAGATCACATTTCATGTGAACAGGTGAAATGTTGCATGCTTCTGCTGGAAAGATTGCACCCTAGTATCATGGTCATGTTATCATAAATCAAACAGCAGTTGCTGTTTAAACACATCGGGAATGTACAGTAAATACTTACATATTGTGAGTGTTTATCATACAGATCTGCAGGTTCTCTATTTAAGGTTGGGTTTTTTCTATCTCAAACCTGATTTTCATCTCATAATGTAATAAAAAACAAATAAACAAAATAGATGTAATGTAATGTTTACAATTTCTCCTTTCAAATCTTTCTATTACCTCTCTCTCAGTGCATTATAGCATAAAATCCTTACTCCTGAACAGTTCTAGCAGTCAGAGGTTCCCAGAGCACACTAACACTGTACTATCATTTAGTATTTTCCCTCTCCTTCATCAAGTACCACACTGGCTCACCCTCTAAAATATCACAAATCTTTTGTGATCTTATCATGCGTGACAATATTACAATTGTGCAAGAACATAGTGCTTACTAAGCAGTCATTTTCTCTATGTTCCTGACATGAAGAGCATCACTTTGCCATTAACAAACTAATGATAACACCCGACTGGCTCACCAGATAATGCTATGATGAAACGTTCTCACTGACACCTGTCATTCTCACTGACGCTTTGCACAGTCAGCACTTTGTTGGTAAATGCAAGTGAGTCATGATTCTTGTAGTTGTGAATCCGCTCTACCCCTCTCTGCTGTGCTGAGAAACACATTACCCAGTGGTGTTTCAAAAGGCAAAAGTACATCTGTAGTGCTGACTGCTGCAATGCCAAAGTGATCACCTGAATGCATGTTTTTGGATTTTGGTTTTCTGTGTTTTCTGTGTGTTACGGTAGCACTGAAGATTTGTATGTATTCTGTATGTATGATGCTAATGAGAATAAACTTTTTTGATGGTTATATGGTGTCACTCATTAGCCCTTAGATGTCGGGCAGAAATGTTTATTATAATATTCTGTTAGAAAGCAACTGCTGAGTTTAAAATGCACAGTATATTATGTTTTGCAGTTATGTAGTGTGCTCTGCCTGATTATTTTGTGAAGTTATTAGTTTGGTAAATCAAACCCTCAAGGGTTGCTCTCTGTTGATGCCATGACAACCACTGACACATCAGACTCATCATCAGACCCTGGATTTTGAATGCGTTTGTGTGTAAATATATGTGTGTTTGTCTCCCTCATGTAGCCCACAGCATTGCCTCAGCAGAACTTCTCAATGCATGTGGCAGTGCCTGTATCCAATCCTAATGCCATGTACCAGCCAGGAGGGAATCTGGGCAGCCAGGCCCTGGCAGCAGCCACAACCTCTCTGAGTGACAGTGGGATGCTGTCCCCTCCACAGGCCTCTCTGCACAGGAACGTGGGCTCAAGTGGAGGCCCCCAGAGGCCCACCAGTTTAGGCAGTGCAGGTTAGTGGACAACAACCCCAGTCAATTCGTAGAAGTAGTGTACTGAGGATGATCCAGATCCCTTTTGTGTATAATTTGTATGTGATTATAGCATATTTCAAATTATTCTGATAACATGAATATTGGAAGAATAATTTGAGAGTTCTGGTGAAAACTTTATTAGCCTAGCTTAGCATAAAAACTAGAATTAGGGGGAAACAGCTAGCCTGGTTTTCTACGATGCTAAAAAACAACAACTACTAACTCCTTCAAAGCTCATTAATGAACACATTTTACTTAAAAATAATAATCTATGGGGTTTGAGAGAGTTAAATACTGTACTGCTTTTAACTATTTTTTTGATGAACAGTTCATCTGTGCACCCAGCATTTGCTGGTTTCCTGGCAACTTCACGTAACCCCTCCATAAAACCACAACACTTTAGAGGTGTTGCTGGGCAGATTTTTGAACTTTGGATGGAGCCAGGCTAGCTGGTTCCCCTTTCTTTGAGCCAACGCTATTCGCCTCTTGGCGAGCTTCTTACTTAGCGCATAGACATGGATTTGGTTTCTTCTCACCTAACTCTCTGCAAGAAAGTAAATAAGCGTAAGTGTATTTCCTAAAGTGTGAAACTATACCTTTACAATAACTTAAGTTTTTTTTTTTGTCTCTAATACATATACAGTTTATATGTTTTATATGTTTTTTTCAAGTTGTCATTGGATGTAGGGGGAATGTGGTCAAGCAGTCATGTCATACTAACACCCTTTATCGGGTGTTAGCGTGATATATATTTTTTTCACACCCTCTGAAATGCTCATCATCACACCTTTTACTGTATCAGCATTGTGGAAAATGATGTCAGTCTACACTAGTACTTGGACGACCGGTCTGTCTCAGTTAGTCCAGATGGCTTTTGCAAGATTCAGCTTCACTGCATACGATAGAAGAACATGCAACAAGGTGTGAAATGCCTCATTCAAATTTAACCACATATCAGAATCGGCTGACACCTACCCGTTCACAGGGGGTTTACTTAATGGTTGTTTTTCACAGTAACTCCTCTTTCCTGATTATTGCTGCAAGGTCTCTATTGTTTTTTTTTTCTTTTTTATTATTTATATTGGATCTCCATATTTCAAAAGCCAAAAAAATGTCCAACCTCATGTGGCAAACTAGCATTGTCCTTTGATTTAAATGTATCTCTTGAAAGCATTCACAGAGGCTCCAATAGATACCTGATTTTCAAAAAAATGCATAATTGCTTGTTGCAGGTGTGTCCACATAGTGGAATGCTGCATTCACCATCTCCAACTTTATAAACATAACAAACACCATACTGAACACAGCTTGATGTTGCTCTCTTTAATCATATATTGGAAATTTCCGCACAATGAGGGCACTGGTGGAAACACATGCCTCCCTTTCGTGTGCTATGAAGATTGATCTACATGACATTTTCATGTCTGGTCTGGCATCTCCATCACATGCTCTGCTAGCTTGCAGAAGGATGCAGATGGTTAATTATATCACTCTGTGCATCTCATTAGGTGGCATGCTGGATACCACAGACCTTTCAGTGCCAAGTGGTGTGGGCTCCAGCCCAGCGGGTAAGTCCTCCCGGAGAGATTCATTAGCTCTCTGTAGCTCTGCCCAATAGGCCTCCTGCTTAGCACGCGAGCTGGATAGTTGCGTATCCATCTGTGATTGGTTCAAGGCAGTTGTCACTATCGTTGACTGATAGTGCCTTTGCCCGACCATATTTTCACTGCATGCAAAGGGAATACATGTGTTGCTCCTCTCAACAGAGGAAATGTATGATATGCTTGTTAAATGCATGTTTGAGAGATGGGAAATGGCTCAGCAGGATTCACACAGTGTAGTGTTTTCTGCTTGAAACCAACCTGGGTAACCAGGTGAGGCAATAGCTGTCCAACTGACTTTGGCAGGTAAATAAATGCAGCGTTTCCTTTAAACTTGTCACCTCTATGTGGCCCTCCCTCCTCCTGTTTCCTTCACTCTATTGACAGGTGCATCTGTTTCCCCCCTGCTACTCTGGCAGCCCTTATAAGGCTGAAGAGGGTCTGTAAGATGCCTAGACCAGCATAACCCTGTAGGTATTCAGGCCATGACATCCCACTAAGTCCTCAGTACACAATGACCGGACAGTCTGTCATGGCTGCAATGTGCTGTGTGAGAGGCGGAGGCAGGTGGAGTTAAACTCTTTCCTTGACACTTAGCTTGATGTACTCCATATAGTATTTCTGACTAAATGCAGTATGGTGTTAGCTTGTGGCCATAACGATATAGGCTTACAATGGGATATTTGGTTAGGTATTGATTAGAAAGTATAAAGACCACCTCGGATTGGTTTACAGTCAGCATTTTCAAGAGAGTGCCGGGTAAGTCTTAAGTTTGGGGTGTGGTACCAGGTCGGGGGAGAGTTAGGATCCTCTGCCAGGGGGTGTCAGTGTTTGGCACAGTGTGCGCATGTTGCAGCTGTTGTTTGTACCATGTGTAGAACAGCAGAGACTACAGGGAGGAGAAACCTCTCCAGCCCTGCTGTCAGATGACCATTCCTGACATAGCTCTGATTTTTCACAAGTAGCAGCTATGACCACAGCCAAAGCCTTTCAAAGTGGCCAGATGGAAGATGTGCCGTGTGATATCTTCTCTCCTGTTCGATGGTGTCACCACAGAGAGAAGATTACGTGCGTGTATTGGGAAGAATATATATATATATATATATATATATATATATATATATATATATATATATATATTTTTTTTTTTTTTTTTTTCCCACAAAACCTCTGGGTTCTTGTTGGTGATGAGCAGCTGTTTTAACTGCAGGATCTGGATGAGTTATTATTTACTTATTAGCTGATAGTGAAAATTGCCTCACTTGCAAGCACACATATGTTGATGTGACAGTGAACGTTATTGACGAGATTTCTTTAGCAAACAAATTTCAGTTGTTCTTTCTAAAATAAGCCATCCTTTGTTGTTCTTGTCTAGTCTTTGGTTCAGATAATGGCTCTACAGCTACTACGCCTTCAAATAACCCCATCTCTTTAAGTCTCATTTTACTTTATACTGTTACTCCGGTGTGCAGTTCTATAATAGATCTTTCCTCTCAACAACTCATACAATTACACCTAATTACAAGCTCTGGTCCTTGACTGGTGAGCATCAAGAAGGAACATTGTAGTTAATAGGGAGGATTTAAGAGCATGCTTCCTCTTATGCAATATGTCTGCAAGCTATACACATCCCTTCAATAAATAGTACTGTAGGTGCATCACGTTTGGGTTGGTGCTAATTTTACTTTCATAAAGATATTTATTGTAGCTTTTGATTTCTTCATGCCAGGGTTAATTGATTGTGAAACATGTAGGAAAATAGTGGGGGGGGCAAGAACAATTATTTACCTGGTTGCCATCTGCTTTTAGTCTTAACAAATCACCCTCTGCACATCCTGTCTGGTCTTGGTTTTCTGAGACACAATAGGACTGTGCATGGCATCTATTATTAGAAAACTGTTTTTGGAGGCCTTGATTCACATCTATCATTTCTCCTCATCAAGACATTTTCTATTTTGCCTGAACCTGACGCACATGGGATGTTGGGCACAATAAATCACTGTGTTTTCTTTCCCTGAACTTAAAATGAAAACTGAATGTTTAAGTTATAAACGCAAGGCCTTATGTAATGCCCCTTCCCAGACCGTGTTAATAATTCAGGACAATGAACTGAAACCATACAGCTTTCAACATGCACAGGTTTCAGCCAGAGAGGATTTATTTGCACAACAAGTCCGTTAGAGAAGTCTGAATATGGAATGAAGGTAGACATCAGAAAAGCCCACTGAAATGTCCCTGCTGAAAGGCTGGGTCTTAACTTGTGGCTGTTACCTTGGCTCAGAATGAACGTTGTGATTTAAGTACTTGTTCAGACATGTGTTCCCTTCTTGGCAATTATTTGAAAGAAGTGAGGGATTTACTCATCATCAGACATCTGAAGTCATAATCAGAGGCACATTCCAAAGATATGTAAGTAAGGTGGGTTAATCCAAGTCTAAATTAGCCAGTTAATACAGCACTGAATGCCTGTCTGTCTGTCTTGTGTCCAGCGTGTTGTACTGTTATCAGCCCGGCATATGTTGGAATAGAAGTGAACAAAGAAAATGACTGAAATGTTTATAGATAAAGTGTGACTACATTCCTGTTTCAGTCATGTTGCATAATGCAAAACAAGCACCATTTATTTTATAACATTACAACAACATCAACCTTGGGCACAATGAAATTCGGTGGATTAATGCTGTGTAAACTTTAGACATAGGGGCACAGGAGATTTAGGAACATTTAAAAAGTTAATTATTCTTGGTTCTATTATAGGTAAAAAGGTTTTACAAAAAAACACAATAAAGGACCGTGAGAAATGCAGGTAGGCTACAGACACAGGTGTATTTGATTGGCTACATCGATGAATCAGGATTTACTTCAGGTTTATAGCATTTCTGTCTTCAGTGCACAATTTATTCAATTTTTCATTACAATATATGTTATTTGAAGGTATATATACATATAATGTTATAATTAATTATTTTCTTTTAGTTATGTTTATGTGTTTCCTGAAGGTGTCTTGTTATATTTTTGATGTATGATATAGAGTGGTGTCTAGTAATCCCATGTGGGATGGGCCAAATGATTGGCATGAAACGGAAATAAAATTAACAAACTCTCTGTTAAGCTAAAATATCACAGCTCACTGATTTTTATTTTTTTTTTTTATCAGAAAGCTTTTTTTCTTGCCATATTGCCACACTGCAACCCATTCCTTTACATGCAATTCTGTTTGCATCTATTAACATCTCATTCCCACTCAATGACATCTTCAGTGCTTTTAATCAGGTTTGCTATTTTTAGGGCCTTGGACATTTACTCTGCTAATTCTGTAAACATTGTTTTCTTGCAGCAGCCAAGTCTTGTATGATCAAAGCCAGAGCTGATGGCGATAGCTGCTTGTATATACTGTTGATTCAGCTGTGTGATACTATTGTCAGCTTCATAACTGTTTATTTGACCGTGAATTGTTGCTGTCCTTATCTGTAGTCAGAGGGGCTATTGTTCCATTATGTTCCTACCCAAGAGGCTACTCATTGTGCGCACACTTTGTGTTTCACTGGGATACACTGACCACAATGGAAAAGTCAGCAACTTGTTGAAGTGTTACTGATCTGTTGATGCAGTGCTAGATACCATTGATTCTTTCTTCCCCTTGTTTTCATGATTTCAACATATATATTTATATTGTAGCAGTATAGTTTTTACTTAGACTTACGTAAAGTAAATTCCATTTAAAATTCAAGTGGACTTGAAATATTACTTTTGTTTGGTTCATTTTTTTCACAACACTTCACTGCTCCTTTTTAATTAGAGTGGAATTGTGTGGAATCTGCAGAATCCCACTGCAGACCTTGTTCAGATGAGTCATTCAGTATCTTACAATTGAAAAAAAAACCCTGCACTGTAGTTTGACAAAACCAGGAAGAATTAATGTTTTTCTGAAACCTGTATTTTTTTTAAATGCAGCAGTTAATTTCTAAGAATGAATTATTTTATTGATTTATTTTAATTCTTATATTTGTGAGCTAAGTCACAAATATACTAATAGCACATAGAAGCACTTTTTCTTGGTGCTGGTATTTCTGAGATATATTGTGTATTATTTTAGGGTACATACCGTATTACAGTATGTTATACAATAAAGTAGAGTATCTGAAAACTTTACTATGACTCTACGCAAACATATACTGTATGTGTTACAGACTGTTCCTGTAAGTTTGTAATAAGTTCATGTGATGAAAAGTAGAGCGAGAATTTCTTATTGAATTTAAGTAATCTGTCCACACCCACTGATAATATTCACCCTTTGCATGGAATAGTTGTCCAGTGATAGAGTGGGAGTGAGGAGGGTGGGAGTTCCTGAAAGTTGGTGGGGACTCATACTCACTTTTTGAAAAAGGAAATGACTAATGACCATGCACATCAGGGTGTGAATGTTGAAGGGAGAGTCTAGCACTTTGCTATGGTTTGTGTGTGCAGTGTAAAAACAACATCTAGAGATCTTTTATTGTTTTTTATTCAACTGTAATGGCTTCAGCTATTTCTTTTAAGCAGTCACAGTACATTTGTCAGTGAACTGCTCCTCATCCCAAGATGAGAAAGAATTGACTTTGATGTAATCATTCACAATAAAAATAAAAGGCTCATCAATTTTGAAATGGACGTTTTATTTTTGTAAATGTGCAGGATAATTATCCAAGTCTATTAAAACTTCCCAGAGGGTTGGAAACACTTAACGCTGCATGCTGCAGCAGGAAAACAACACTGTGCGAGAGGTTTGCTTGATGACTGGGAGTGTTGTCAGTCACAGTCTGTGGTTTGATGATGTGTTTCTGTCGCTGTGTTCCTCTGCAGGGAACGGTTTTGTTAACCCCAGGGGCTCTCCGGGCGTCCTCAGCACACCCAGCGGCAATGGCCTGGGTAAAGTCATGCCCACCAAGTCTCCACCACCCCCTGGAGGGAACATGGGAATGGGAAGCCGCAAGCCAGACCTAAGGGTTGTTATCCCTCCATCTAGCAAAGGGATGATGCCCCCACTGGTGAGTACAGAGCACACCACCACACACAAGTATCACCAGCTAAAGCACCTTTAAGTATCTCTGCTGCAGGGCAGACCAGAGCTTTGTTCAGTGTCTTAATCTAGACTTTCATAGCAGTGTTTTGTGGGATTTTACCACAAATGTTTTTGATGTTATCACATCAATGTAAAATGCTGTGTTAGTGAGGTTGTCACCTCACCAAGGACTATGTTTATCTGCCAAGTGGGACTCACTCACAGTGTGCAGTCCCCATCTGAGCAGTGTTCCTCTTGTGCTGCGTTCTTCTTAGATCACCTCCATTAAAATGTGGACTGAGCCAAGAATCGGCAGCCCAGGTGTCATAACTCCCCCTCAATTATTCACATTTAAATGATAGGCTTTCTCTAATATAATAATGAAGGTGCAGAGCTGTCCGACCACAGTGAACACCTGAGGCTAAACTACCCTGTCTTGGTCATAAATCATCATTCAAAAAGACTATAAGTGGAGGAATTTCAGGCACCGGCCAGCAAATATACTATTTCCAACTTTGCTTGTTGCTGGTGTTGTCAGCAACAGGAGCCAGTCCAGGAAAATTATTGTGTTTGGTAAATAAACCTTGGGTTACTGTGGGTGCTCCTCCTTTTCTGAGCCTCAACTAGCCTGGAGCAGTGTTTAAACAACTGTGTGTTACCATGTCAGCATGTGGAATTGGGAGAGCAGGACAGGTTGTGCTGTAAGAGGTCTGAAACAGGTTAGGCAGTGGCGGGAGGTCGGTTCTGTTCTGTCTGAGTCAACGGAGCATTTTAGAATGGAAGAGGCTGTGGAGGGTGCTGGCTGTGGCAGGTCTGCAGACAGCCTGTCATTAGGCCATAATGGTATTAAATTAATCACATCTCAGTGTGACAGAGTGTAGATGAAGACTTAATCAGGGGCCCAGGGTGTGAGCCAGATAATATCTTGTCGCCCTTGTCGTGTCTTCCTGCCGCTATTGATTGAGTGCGGGTATTAAGACAGCCCTGGCCTGGTCGCAGTATGTCCCACAGCACAGAAAAGATGGAAGATGGGCTTCTGGTTCCTCTTCACAAGGAGGATCTGAAATACACAGCACTATGCGGTCATTGTTGGTACCAGTAAAGAAACTTCGTATGTAATTTCTGATGATTGCAGTGTTTAGAATCAGATGAGTACTAGTCCATATCCAGAACAATTCCGCAGCCTTACTGTACTCTCTGTTCTTAACTTCACTGACTTTTGTCCAGGATTTGACTGCTTCCTCTTCATCATTTACAAGATTACAGCTTAGTAGCCCAACAACCTATAGCTACAGAAAGTCACATCCACAAATTGTTGGAAGATTGTGGCCACGTACTTGAATGTTAAAAAAAGTTAAAATAAGTTAATTGGGTGCCTATGCTTTGGATAAAACAGTTCATGAGTATAACAACAGACTATAGACATAAAATGAGTGTGATTTTACAACGACTGCAGAAGTCATCCACACTTTTATATTTCTTATTGTCCCTTTTACTGTAAAATCTAGATAGCTGGCACTATTTTCCAGAGTGATTTATAGTCGCTCTGCTTCTTTTCTGTAACTTTGCCTCTCTTCTTTTCTTCTGTTGAGGGCAGTCGGAGGAGGAGGAAATGGATTTGGTGAGTTTTGACAAATGCCTGGGCAAATGGCTGAAATGTGAACATGCTTCCGGTAATCACACATGATAGACTAAAAGGCAGTGCTCAAACCGGAGATTGGCTCTCAGAGCTGCCAGCAATAATACATTTAAAAAAAATGTTTTGTCACTGCATGTTTTTTGGGTTTGGCCTGTGAAAATTGCCTCAGCCTGTTAAATTGGCTCCTCCATTCCCAACACGTCAACGTTAGTCATATACAGCCATGAGAGAGTGTGTGTGTGTGTGTGTGTGTGTGTGTGTGTGTGAGTGAGAGAGAGTGTGTGAGAGAGAGAGAGAGAGAGAGAGAGAGAGAGAGAGAGAGAGATAGAGTGCAAATTAATGTTAATTTTTTTTTTTTTTGTCACAATCTGAAAAGTTTTAGAATTAAAGTGCTGGGTAAAAATATAAATAATTCATATTTTTTCTAAGGAAGAGAAGATTACATCATCTTAAATGAAATCATTCTGTGAGACACTTGGTGTTTGGTGAAGTCATCTGGCTGGAGAGTGTTGGAACAATGCAAGGAAGCCATCAACTAGATTATGATGCAATGCTGCTTTAAACGTAACCGCTGGCAGCTGCACATATGTTTGTTACATTATATTGTGAGGATTTGTTATAGTATTGTTCTTAACCGTGTCTGCGTTTGATTAGTGTAGCTGGGGTGTGTGCATTTGTAGCTCACAATGTAGTTTGCTGCATGACCACACCATGCTGTGTAGGTGTGTTTGTGTGGACTGCATGCCAGTCACTGCACTAAAAACCACTGGGGCTTTACTGTACGTCACTCTGGGAATTGAAATGTGTCATTTATATTATCCTTTTGCACCCTCTCAGTTTAGAGTTGTTTATTTGATTATAAAACGGATCACTACACTCACTTTGATTTCTCGCACCACACGAATGTGTGGGCAATAGATGCTGTTGAAGGGGGCTGTTCCTCACCTGCACTTTCCCTATAACATTGTTCTTTTTCATGGCTAACAAAGTGAAACTCATTAAGCAGATTGTAGTAAGTCTGATTAATAATTAGTTGTGCCTGCAGCTGCATGTCAGTTCTTGTGATTTCTGCACTGACTATATCTGTCAGTTGTCCACTTAAAATTGATGGAAGAAATGTATTATTAGTTGTGGTTACTGAAATCTACCTAATTATTTTTAAGCCCACAGTAACCATTTCAGTGTGGGATAAATTTACAAGTAAATCTGCTTTGTTTTATACATACACATACTATATATTTAATGAACTATATCTGGATAAATGTTAGAAAATCCCAGTTAAGAACCACAACATCACTTATTGAGTATTTTTTCATTTTTTAATCCTTTTTTTGACATATTTGTCAAAACATACAGTCAGTGATGAATCAGAAAGATCATAATATTGACTGCCATGAAGCTACACCGCCACCTAGTGGCAGCTTTTATTATTACATTCAAATCCCTGACCACAATTTGTACGTATAGTAAACACCAACTTAAAACTTATAGAGTGTGGGGTTTTTAGAGTGCTGTATTTTAGACTTATGCATTTTCTATGCTGTTTTTTGTGTTTTGCAGAACATCCAGAGGATAAGCAGCTCCCAGTCCACCCAGCAGCTGGCCACTCCAGTAGTGTCTGTCACTACCCCCAGCTTACCCCCACAGGGCTTGGTCTATTCAGGCATGCCCACCTCCTACAACCCTGCTGGTGAGTCTGGTCTTGCTCTCCCGTCAGACTGAAACGAACCGCCTCAGCGTTGACTGTTTGTACTACACGCTGTTGGTTCCTGCTCTTTTCTCAGTGGCACACAGTGTTAGCTGAAATGTGAGTGAGTTCTCACTGTGTGTGGCTGCTTTTGTTTTTACAGAGTTCTCCCTGAGCAGTGCAGAGATCTCTTCCCTACAGGGCTTCAGCTCTCCTGGGCTCTCACTGGGCTCCATGTCGGCATGGCAACAGCATCAACTGGGCCAGGCAGCTCTTAATTCTTTGGTGTGAGTAACACACTTCCCAAACAAAGGCACACTCTCCAGACGCCCTCACATAAAAGCAACAACCACTATGCTCTGTGATATCATGCTGAATCACACATCCACATATTCATGGCTTTTCACATTTTACCTCATATTTGTTGCCTCATTTTTAGACTGAACACAAAATGTCATGCTTATCTCCTCTGCAGTGGTGGAGGTCACCTACCTCAGGGCTCCAACCTCTCCATCAACACCAGCCAGAGCATAAACATCAAGTCCGAGCCCATTTCGCCGCCACGGGAGCGTGTCACCCCCTCTGGCTTCCCTCCTCAGCAGCCGCATCAAGGGTCCAGCCGACAGGAAGTTCTGGGACGTTCACCTGCCGACAGCCTCAGCTCCTCCTGTAGCTCTTATGATGGCAGCGATCGTGAGGACCACCGGCCAGACTTCCACTCCCCGCTGGGGCTGGGCAGACCCCCTGCTGGCTCTGAGGACAGGGAGAGCCCCTCGGTCAAGCGCTTGCGCATGGACACATGGGTGACATAAAGAGCCCCGATCAAGCCTCCAGTCACCAGCCAGTCAGAGAGAGGGAGGGGTTAGACATGGAGATCAAAGAAAGAGCAAGGGTCCTTAGAGCGGTCGTTATGATACTATTATTCAACTCCATTTCAATTTGTAAGACTGACTGGCAAATGTTATAAGACGTGTCAGGACATATCTAAAGTAAATTCTCAAGCTGATCCAGTAAGATTAAAAAAAATCTCAGTTAGCTGGACTGAATTATATGCACAAGCAGGTGGCATCAGGTACTTGGTGCAATTCAGATGTCGTTTGCAGAAGAAAGATTTTCAAAGAAAATTGTTTAACATTAGGCGGTAGGTTATTGTAGTCACTGGTCTAGTCAGACACTTACATGTAGTTGCTGTATTGCTGTGCTCGCAAGTTGCAAACAATCGGAGAAAGTTGTGTTGCTTTCAGGCTGAGGACCCTTACATATGATGTTCACTGCAAGAACTATCTTTTAAAATCATGCTGTAACCATACAAGACCTTTATCTCAAGTGGCCTCTTCTAAGTTATTGATTCAGTCAATCAGGAGATACAGACAACATGGAGTTAATTAATACTATACAGGAATTTTGATCACACAGTAAATAATTGCAACAGTCGAGACTACTTTAGTGAATAAATGAAACAATACTGTTGGAGATAAAAACAAAATAGCAACAGAATTTATTGCAATAATGACATATGATTCATTTTATAATTTAAAAGAGTAGGATATTTAAATGTGCAATTAAGATAATGCAAACCTGTCCAGTTGAACTGGTGAGAAAATCAACATGTTCACATTTGTGTAACAGTTCATCAGTAATATAAGCCAAAGCTGTTCTTTTGTGTTGTTTTGTACAGTTGCTACGGTTTCCTAACAATTCACTCAAATGCACCATTTCTTTCATCGTAGTTTTATTTTTTATTGTGCTTTATGGCAAACAGTGTAAAGTCATGTAAACCAGATTTTGAATCAATATTCTAAAGCCATGAACATTTGCTGTTCTGTTTGTATAATTGAAAATTTGAGCCAACATTCTCTTTTGTTGTGTAAATAACGACTTTAATATATACCACCAGGGTGTGAGTACATACTGAATGTACTGTGCGATCACCGTTTTCAAGAAAAGTATATTTTTGTGGATTACAGCCAAGTTTACAGGAGTAGACCCTTAAAAAGTACATCATTTACTGGTCAATATTTGCTATTTTGTTAATTTTACAGTAATCTCTTCCAAATTGAATGATCAACATAACCTCCCATGTGTTTTAGTTCCAGATGTTCAATTAGTTTTTTTTCTCTCTTTATTAGTGGTGACTGATTGTCCTGAAGACATTGTAATAACAATGCTGCGAGGTTGAAGTTCCACTATTTTCACATTTGTGAAGTATGATCACAAGGCTAGGGGAAAAAGGGTTTCTTCCCTCCTATTGTGTTAGCTTGTATTAGTTGTATACCAGCAGCTGCTGAATACACTGCCAACATTCAAACCCAAGGTCCCAGCACTACACTGAAGAATAATCTATTGTTATTGCATGTAGCTCAACTGAAAGACATGCCATCTCTCAAGCCCTTTCCACTATCCTGTTATTGATTCATAGAATTAAAGCAGAAGACATAAACATGGCAGAAGTGGCTGCTGACCTTCACACAAAACTGATCATGCCTGTGCTCATATGTGGTTGTAAATATCGCAGTCTACTGGAAATGTCAGTCATAATTATGTACAAAAATACTTGTGTTTCCTTAATTGGCCCTAGAAATTGTATCTTATATCAATGCCCTGTTACTAGTAAGAGTTATATAGGCCTAGGAACCTTAGGAGCCAGAAAAGTGAAAATATGAAGGCGCTGAAGTCATGTACATGGAAGGTGTTGCGACACGAGGCTGACGCTTGTATCATCACACGTTGCGGAGACAGAAGGGGAAAAAATGGGGCTGTGATTTGTTTTCTTCTCCATCATCACAGAAGCAAATAATTCAGCAGCTGATTCATAATAACAAGAACAACAACAACGCAATGTCATTGACTTCAATCTCACTGCTGCATTGCACACATTTGTATGAGAAGGTTGCTGTACAAGAGAGGCATCGCTCTGCATTCGCCGGGACATATCTTGTGTGTGTTTCTGAGGTTTCTGTTCTCTCCGCCCCATCTTCAAGCTCCATATGGTAGTTCTCAGAAAAACACCCATAAAGATCTATGCAGTTTTAGCCCCACTTCACATGACATATACAGAATATGATGTCATTACAGGTCATAGGTTACTCCACAAAGTATTAGGAAGAAGAGCATCTGAGGGTTAACTGTAAGCCTCTTATCCTGAAGTGCCACAGCTGGAGGTTGCTGGACTACAAGTTACATAATGCATTTTATTAAATGATTTGGATACCCCGGGGCAATCTCTTCATATTCATATACATAGGTAGACATACATAACATATAGCAATCCATAATGTAATCCAGTTTCATACAGCTGGTGAAAATAGCAATAATAAATGACTACAACAAAAATTGTCTGCCCGTCTTGGCAGCACCACCTTGTAGTTGAGCACATACTTTAGCACTCGATAACATATCAGGGAATTTTGTAGTTTCTATATGCACAGTTAGGAAATGCCTTATCCCAAAGAAAAATTCAACCATTTTTCTTTTATTTTCTCTCGGTAACAACAACAAAAAAAAAGACAATGCAGATATCACTCCAACTTGACCAGACTTGCCTCTTCTCAGAAAAGACTCGCACAAGAAAATGCACGGTGAATGCACTGTGATACACTTTGTTCTTGTGGTCTATGTCCAAATTGTGCTCAACTGATGAATGTGAAAGGAAAGGGTAATCAATGAACCTTTGTAGAGGACTTTCTTCACTTTGCTGTGTAACAGTACACTGCTTTGCTTCATGGCTTTTATAAACAGAACTATGTGTTTGGTAAGTGTTTGTAGTTGATAGTTCACTTAACTAAAGAAGCTGTTTTCGGTTTGAATGCTCAGACCGTTTGGCGGCACAAGCTGGACTTTGTTGCCAATAATGAAATTATTTGTTTCAAAATCGAAAGAGATTTTAAGTTAATCTACATTTTATTTCCCTTGAATGTGTTATTTTATTTTCATCATACAATAAATATTAAAGTGAACTTTTTATTAAACAATTAAGATACTATGCTAGATATTGTTGTACAAAATTTGTATTCTTCACAAAAGTACAAATATTGGCTTTTAATGTGTAATTTAGGTTATCTCTCTTATTCTGTACAAAATGAAGTAAACAACTCTTACATAGAATTTGTTCTCCTGTGAAGTCCCAAACAGTAGAAACTGTCAACTTTATTAAACACCTCAGTGTATGCTCAATCTGAACTCAATGTCTATTAATCTTTGCAAAATTGCATTTTATTGACTGCATGCATCAGCTAGTACACAGAGGTCACTGCCATTGTCTACCACACAGTGATACAAACTGAACAGATGCTGTTAAAATCTTCATCTCACTGACTTTATGTAAGAAATTTGTCTGACATACTCATTTCAATGAAATCACCAGATTCAAAATATTTATTTAAAAAAAGAGTGCTGCTCAATTTACTATAAGGATTTCACACATGCTGCATTAATGGCTCTGTGCAGTGTGGCAGCCATGGTGGGAGAAATACTCAGATCCCTTAGTTAAATAAAAGTAATACTACAGTGGAAAAACATTTCACTACAAGCAAAAGTCCTGCATTTTAAATCTTACTTCAAAATTTAAAAAGTAAGAGTTTTCATTATATTTTTGGATTATTATACAATTGCATTAACATGTAAGCAGCTTTTTAATGTTGTAGCTGGTGACGGTGGGGCTAATTTTAACTGCTTTATACAGTTTATGGTTGGGTAGTTTCATCTATAACAATGTATCATTATGAACTGATCAGATGTTTTGAATGAAAAATCAGAATCTTCAAATTAATTAGTAACTGATAACAGATAAAAGAACAATATTTCCTTCTAAAATGTAGTGTACTGAAAATATACCTCATGTATTTCCACAGTATGGCCAGCAGGAGACACTGTAATACAATACATTGCACAGTGCTGAAGGGTGCAGGCCTGTTGGTACATTGGCTGAGGTACAGGTAAGCCGGTAAATCACTGAAGCTAACAGGTCACAACAACTGGAAATATTAGAACATAACCTAAAACAACAGGTAGCTAACCAAGCTTGTACCTAGCTAACCGTTGGTGGAACCTGTTTCTCGGACATTTTAAAGATGTGATTAAATATCCACAGGTGCTCAAGTGTGTTTTTAATATGTATAGGGTACCTTTCATAATTTCAAAAACAAAACTTTCACGATTGGTAATATAATATGAATATGGTAAAATGTGCCTTGAAATAAGTGGTGAGAAATATCACCAGTTACTTAAAACGATAAGGTAACTCACAGTTGTGACGTTAACGTTACTTGCACGTGAGTATTTCCGTTTGGCAAGACTCTTCACTCCACTGCATTTTAAAGGGAAATAATATGACTTTTCACTCCATTTATCTGACGTCAGTCGTTAGTTTCTATATAGTGGGATTTTAAGTCCAAAACATTAACGTTATCACAGATGCTCATAAAATATGATGCATTGCTATAGTAGAAACTCCCCAACAGCAACGATGGCAAGTTAAAGTTATACAAAGTAACCAAGTTGATGCACTTTCACTTGTGGTATAAAACTACATTTTACTACTTACAGTTGTTCGCAAGTTAAATTTTGAATGCTGGACTGTATTTGCATTTTCTCCATTGTGGTATGGCTACTCTTGTGTATAAATAAAACATTTAACTAAATTCAATCGAACAGCAAGACAAACAGAGGTTTTAGGTCAGCTGTGTAGTTGAGAACCTCAGTCTCTTATGGTTGTTTTCAGTGTGAAGGCTTGCGTGTGCATCACTCACTATATTGTCCCCAAGTGCATGTTCTTGGCTTCCTGTCCATCAGACCAGCTGTGCTGCAGGCTGGAACAGGTCCAGCGTGCATGTGTAGAGTAACTAAGCAGGGTTTTGGGCTGTTTGAGTTGTGTGAGAAGAAGGGCGACAGGCCACCTGCCACAGGGGCTTGCCCTGTTCAGATGCCCAGCCCTGCCTTTCAACTGGGAGCCAAGTTAGGGTTCTTTCATGTGGGCCTGATCTCCTTAAGACATCAGCAAATATTGAACAAGGCTCAGTCCAGACTCAAACACATCTGTTGTCATATAGTCTCCACTGTTAGGCACAGACAAGGAGAGAGAGACTGAACACCAGTGGGTCTGTTGCATTGGCTTCTATGTGTGGACAGAAAGCTATAGTTTATACTTTGCAAACACAAATGCTCACTTTTGACGAGCTTAGGCTAAACCATGTTCCACTGTAAACAAATATGGGGCTGTGTGAAAGAAATGGAGTTTGGTATGACAAGGCAGCCACCGAGTGCCAGATCCGTGCTGAAGATCAGGGATGAGATACAACGAACAGATAGCCAACATTTCATATGCCTCAGTCATGTTGTGGAATCCATCAGCAGTATTTTGGGACTGTTTTGAACAGATAAGAAGAACAGTTGTATTGTAGAATTAGGCTAGATTATGGCATTAAGTTTTTTTTTTTTCAAATACTTGGACCTATATGACGCAAATTAGAGGAAGTCTAATGCATGCAAGTCTTAAAACAGACAAATAGCCTCACAAATGCAAATAAATAGTCAAATATTCAAATCAACAATAAACAGACTGACAGGCACGCAATAAACAGGCTGTTCAACCTGCTGTACTGAGAGCAACTGTTTCATCATAGTTTCAGTGTGTAGTCTCTCGCTACAGTTTATTAATATACTCAATATTTGTAGTCAAATGTTTCTTTTCTGATCCCATATAACTCAAATAAGTCATACTGTATGTATCTCCATCCATCACAGAAGACTTGGGCAAGACTCAACACCTGACTGTGGCATTCTCATAGTCGTTGAAACTCACCTTGTGAGACTGGTATGGCTAGTTTCACCCATTGAGCCTCTCCACCAATCACTTGTCTTCAAGTAGGAAAGTGCACTAACTAACTACATGTTGTGTTGCCCAAAACACTTCCTCTTTGTCATCATAGTTAGAATAGTTGAGCTACCTCTGGAAATTTGTTGCTGCTCTCGGTGAAGACTGATTCAGTGTGTGGCTTCAAGAAGCTGTTCAGCAGAGGTCGACTGGACAGGTATAGTACGATGTTAATACTGGAATAATCCAGGAGATAATGCCATGTAGAATCATTTAGGTGAAGTAATTTGTTCAGAAATGTTTGTGAGATCAGACATTAGGCCTAAGCACTAATGGTAAGAATTTTCTTTGATAATGTAGTCTTTCGCCTATTTTTGGTTTGGCTGATTTACATGTGGTTATAGGTAGGCATTTTCTGTGTTTTATTACAGTAGGTAGACAGAAAATTGGTAGAAGTAGGTACAGTTGGGTGTGACACTAATTCAGATGACAGACAAACAATAGAGATGTTTTTGCTATTATCTGTGTATGGTGACAAATCCTCTGAAGCACTTCTGCCACTGTGTTACTACATCTTGACCTACTGCATGTTGCCAGCTTCTGTACAGTAATAGAGTCTCAATAGATTGAATTGTGCCTTCATAAAATATTTGAGCCAAATTGTCAGACAGGAATCTAATGTAGAACACAATAGGAAAATATATTCAGAGGTTTTATGTTTTTTGGTCAAAACTAAGTATAGCCAACATTTTTTGAAGATGTGTTTATAACCATAATCAGTGGCCACCTCTTGTGCATTTTACATTTGGCTGTTGTAGTTGTATCATTTCCATGGACTGAGTCTACTGTACATGGGACACCGAGCTCCATTGTATTAGTCCGTACACAAACGATCTTGATATCATATTGTTATTTTTCTGAAAGGTATCACTCAAGATGGATGTCAAGAAAAAGACCTTCTTGGAGAACTTGCGTCGGAAAGCTAAGTTGGTCAACCTGAAGAAGCCAGGTAAGAAGGCTCTTGCTAAGCAGGGGAGGAAGCTGGCCCATCGGCGCAGTATTTCTGTACCAGACTTAAGGTTTGTGCCAGGTGAAGCATTTTCTACAGAGAATGCCTTGATGTCCACTGCCTCTGATGTTAACTTCTTTGGCATCTCCCCTGGTGTGAGTGATACTGATTCTGTTGCAAGTTGCTCGATCACTGACGGACCACTTTTCACAGACAAACTGAGCGATTCAGTCCCAGAAACTAGACTCAAAGTTCCCACAGATCCCACAACTACTGCTTTGAATAGAGTAAGTGCACCAGTGGAGACACTGACCCTTTATGAGGAAATTGATGATACGATAAATTCAGGCTCAGAGAGCAAGGTGACCCGAGAAGGCTTGTATGCACAAGTGGATAAAAGAGCCAAGGGTAATGTACCTAAATTTACTTTTGACGCTGTTCCTGCACCAAGATCTATTTTTACCAATGCACTTGTTAATTCACCAAGACCAGATCTTATAGAGAGAAAGAGTCTCTCTGGTGAAGACACCCCTGGTGAAGACACCCCAGCAGACAGAGCACTTTCAGGTACAATTGCTGCAGCATTGGCCAGAGCAAACTCACTGGGAGACCAAGTGAACTCTTATGCAGAAAAGAAGACCACATCATTTGAGCAGAGAAAGTCATCATCTGAAAAAGGGACTCCGCCAACAATCAAAGAAAATGCTCCTGCAGATAGAATGTCTCAGATATTAGATACTCCGGGTACTCCTTTGGAGAGTGCAGATGGTAACTCTCTGGATCTGGACTCTGCCTGCGGCACTCCCAATGAGGAGCGAGTCAACATGCCCTGGACGACAGACTCGGAGGAACAGGACCGAGAACCCTGCACTCCCTTTTTAATGAGAGAGTTCTCCACGGAAGAGGTTCTGCTAGAAGCCCAGTGCGAGGAGGCCCAGGAAGAAATAGCAGAGGTCAGTTATATTACAAGTGTATTAAAACTACATGTATAATCAGAGGATCCTATTCTTATAGGTCTCCATGTACTGTAGACTATGTTATTTGAAATTTGTATTCAAATGTCAAATTAGTTATTTCAACAGATGGAAATCCAAACTAATCCAACTAACTTTTAGAGCCCCTACTGTTCAAGAAACTTAGATGAAAGTGATAATCTCTTAGGAATTACATGAAAGTCTGCAAGCTTTAGTGCCATAATAAAGTAGTCAAGAAGACGTTGTGTGAGGTAATAAAGGTATTATGAATAAAAACATATTACCTGTTACTAATATGAAGCATCACCACAATAACTAAGTCAATAATGTGTGATATATTCTCACATTGGTCATATTTGCATGCTTTGATTTCACTTTCAAATGGTGTGGTTTGGTTTTTCACATACTTCAGCTGTTATGCTAAGAGCTGTCCTCAGCCTCTTATATGGTGAATGGCATGAAATCAACATTCCTTTTCTAAGCCTGGGCTTGTGGTTTTATTACTTTATCCCTGTAGCACTTACATATAGACATAGTGTATATTCTCTATATACCCACTGTGACAGTAACAATTCAGTCTACTGGTGCAACATATCAAATGCATCCTCTGATGGTTGGTGTTAAATGTAAAGTGACCACCTGGGATTTGACTTTATGCAGCCCTTGGGTATAGCTGAAACTAAGACTATTGTCTCCTCTTTTATCTAGATGCCTCATAGATATGGGAACCAGTCAAAAACTTGTGTTACTAGTTAGAGACACAATGTAGCGTGGAGAGCTCTACAAAAAGTACACAAAGAGGCTGATAACATCTCACATTGCCTTACACTTGATATTTTTTACTGCTGTCAGCAGTATTTACATATTGTAGACACATTGGTTGTATCCCTAAAAGACATTATCTATAGTCATGAGGAATTGTTAGAGTATGTCTTGAAATGGATAAACACCATTTTTTAAATTCTAGCCATAAATATGCGGACCACAGGGCCGTTTACACACCTAACGTTAGACATCTCAGCTTGACTGTACTATACTAAGTTTGTATTTTGGTGTTTCATAAAACGTCCCTATAACCTTTTTCTATGTAGATGTCCAGTGAAACTTGTGATTTCTTTGACGAAAATATGCAAGATCCTCTGGAAAACTCTGTGAGTACTCAAAGGACTTTTGTGCCCATTGAAGTAAGCCAAGCATCTGGTATGCGGCAGCCTATAAATGTGAATGGTTCTCCACAGCAGGTTACGACAGCAGGGCCTGAGGTACAAGTACCTTTACCAGTCCAGAGATACCTCCTGAGCATCAACCTAAAGCAGGGAAGAAACCTGGTCATCCGAGATAAGCGCTCCGGTAGGTCAACAACCTGCAGGTGATCCATAAGGCCAACTTGCAAGACTAAGAAGCTGTGTCGCTTAGATCTTGAGAGCGTATAAGCTAACATAAAACTGTTCTTAACTGTGGGAATTTTTTTGAAACACTCTTGGATGGATCAGTACAGATCAAGAGATGCCATATCATATTTCTTATACATGCTAAAAGAATGCAGTTCTTTGTGTGGTGGCTTTTGGCTACAGCTAAAGGGTGAGCCATTGATGGTGCATGTATGTACAATGTGTATACATCTTGTTAGTCTTGCTGTGTTTATGAGCAGTCAGGAAAGTTGTGAATAGGAAATGTGTTATTGTGTATAAAGGCAGGACGGGCTGTGTTCAGTTAATGCTTCTGTTTACTTGTGAGGAACACGTCTCTTGTAGTGTATGTACAAAGAAAAAAAACACTAGAGAAGTATGCAGTCAGACCAGTATGACCAAAAGAAAGACTGGGACAAAGCAATCAGTTCTAATTAAAGAGAACACATTAATCTGTACATGAAACCACTGGTATTGCAACTTAGTCAAACAGCTAATTTTGAAATGGTATGCCAGGTGTAATGGTATTGGATTCTGTGCTAAATTTAACTGACAATCAGATGTTCATAATTCTTCCTTCATAGCTGATGGGCTTTCTTAAAACAAAACCATAGATTTAAAGAGGAACATATATCACTTCACAGCTATCCCACAACGTATCGTGTATTTAAATATTATATTCTCTTAAAGCGGTCATATTATACTTTTTGCTTTTTCCCTTTACTTTATTGTCCATCCATCCATCCATTTTCTACCGCTTGGTCCCGTTAGGGGTCGCGGGTGACTGGAGCCTATCCCAGTGACTTTGGGCCTTAGGCAGGGTACACCCTGGACAGTGGCCAACTCGTCGCAGGGCTAACACAGACACAGACAAGGACAGACAACCATTCACTCTCACATTCATTCAATACGGGCAATTTAGAGTTATCAATTAACCTATATATATATTTTTTGTGCATGTATTAGGTTTGCAAAGTCAAAAAGCCCAAAGTCCACCCCGAACGGAGTTACCCTCTCCCACAGAAAGCAAGCAATGCAACTCCCAACACCCAACAGAGAGATTCCTCACTCTGTAGCTAAAACAAGGTTAATGAAAAGAGGTGCTGCTGCAATGTGCAGTATGAGCAAAAATATGTATTTAAATATATATTTTAAAAAAAAAATTAAACCTATTCTGGTACAATCCCAAAATAAAATTATGGACCTGAAAATGAGCATAATATGACCACTTTAAATTATTTTGTCGTCTTTAGGTTTGATGTTGATTTTCTATACAAGTGTTGAAGTTGTAAGATATTCTGTTAATGTAATCATCCTAAAGTAGTGCTTTTGGATCTGTGATTTGGTTGCAATTATTAATTGTCATATCCAGGTATAAAATCAGTGATATTGATCTGTGAGAGAGAAAGACAGAGAGACACAAGTGTGAAATACAAATGTCCACTCATCTTGAGGCCCAAGTCCAGTAGATTTTGCTTTGGGATAGCAGCGACCTCCAGCGGCCATAAATGGAACCACAACACTTCAAAATTCATGTGTGGGCTCATTAAGTGAGGCTATTTACTGACAATTTATGTTTGGCAATTCTTTTGACTTATATAATTTATTTTACTTAAAGTAAAAATAATAGTTCCATTTGGCCATTTTAGATGCACAGATGCATTTCATAGTATAAAATTGTGACAGTATTTCAAAGATACATTTATCTTATCTAATTGAAAATTGAAACCCTTAGGCTATGCTGTGGTTTTAACTAATATTATATTTTGCTGTAGGTCCTGTAGTTTTGGGAAATCACCTCACAACGAAATGGTGATGGGGCTTTCTTCTTGGAATGATGCTTAACTGTTCTTTCCCTGCCTGGTGTTAGAACACCCTCCAAACCCAGTGCCCTACTCCCTGCTAGTTGAGACCTTACTTTCCCTGACAAGATGGCACCACGATGATGCAATCCCCACACGCCCCCTGTCTCTTCACTGTTTGCCCAACAATCAACACTGTGCCAAAGGCTCACCAATGGCATACATTGTCATTACATATTCTGAAAGGACCCACGCCACCAGCCCCCACTCCTTGGTTTTTGTTCTCCCCTTTTTTTCCCATTAATTTCCATCGTCACCGTTCTCAGTCATGCCAGAGCTTTTCTCCTTGCTAGCTGCCACATTCTCCTCCTGTCAAGTTGCCTGGAGGTTTCCCTGTCACAGGCTGGCAGGGTGGAGCTGCTGTGGGTCCTGCCTGCCTTTGCGAGATGTTCATTTGGAGTGGGGAGCTGACAGGCCTGACAGCCCATCCCCACAGGGCCTTTGTCATGTGATTCAAGCCTCCCTGCAGGCTCTCTCAAGCACCCCTTTATTCCCCTATACAAATGAAGGCATGGGACTGGCTTTCATTTTTTGGCCAATCTGCATGCAATTGCAGAAACAAAGAAGTCCCATACCCCCACCCCACTCGCAGACAGACTTTCTTAACAGGCTTGGGAGATTAACACTGGTTGCTTCTAGATTTTGGTTTCTGGTTGCCTCATGCTGGCGAGTGTTTCTACTCTTTCACAATTAAACAGCTACATCCCTGTTTTTGCCATGTGTGGGGTACGCCTCCTCCTCACATATTTCAGTCTCTCACACAACCAGCATGGGGGAAGGGTGTGTATGTGTGTGTGATCATTTGTGTGTTTTCATAAACAGTGTACATTTTTAAAATGACAATATGTTCCACATGAAGCAAACATAGTTTGCGTTAAATGATTCACTTTCACCAGAGATTGCTATGGAATCAGTGTTGTGGTTGTATATATATACTTACTTACTTACAGTAATTACCACATTACTTACTTATGTTGCCACACAACATTATCTTGCTGATTTGCTCTTTTTTGTATTTAATTTTAGGCACCAGTGATCCTTATGTGAAGTTCAAACTTGAAGGAAAACAGCTCTATAAAAGCAAAGTGGTTTATAAAAACCTGAATCCACGCTGGAATGAGTCCTTCTCCTATCCTCTTCGAGACAGAGAGCATATCGTGGAAGTTCGGGTAGGCAATGTTTGTTTGAATAGAAGTGCATTATCTTACGATACGAGAGCACACAATTTCTGATTAAAATCTGAATGATGTTTGTAATATTGTTGCAGGTCTATGATAAAAATCGGACCGCTGATGAGTTCATGGGTTCCAGCACTATTGCCCTGAAAAATCTTGATTTGTACAAGTGAGGAATACATTTTTTTAATTATATTTTAGGGAATAGATTATCATAAGGATATCCATAAGTGGTCACCAGTTTTAATCTTCATGCCCTTTCTGTGTCTTCACAGAACCTATGAAATGGCGTTGCTCCTTAATGATCCAAAAAGTAAAGAAGATGACATGGGAGTTATTATTGTTGACGTCTGCTTAATGTTTAGAGATGCCACCATCAAAAGAAGCCCTGTAAAGGTATTTCTGATATGAGATCAATTTGTTGATGCAGTTGTCTGTCCCTAGTCTTCTCTGAATTGTTTGTACTGATTCATGTAAATCTTTTTTTCCCCCCATAGAGATGGCCAGTAAAGAAGAATAAGGTATGGATATTTATATCATATCATTTACTTTTTAACTTGAATTTCCACATTGTATGCAGATTGCCATTAGAAGTTCAACTTCGTCATTTACATGGTGGTGCTCACGGTTACCCTGATCTAAAGCACTAGGGGGCAGTAGCTCACTGTACTATGGTGTAACAAAGAATGAGGTGTATGCCCAGGACTCAGGCTTTTGTGTGTAACCTTGGTTTCAGCACAGCCTATTTCTTTTGTGGTTTTATAGTGAACCTTTTTTGCAATGCATATTATTTTCAGTGGTATCATTTGCTGTGGAAAAAGTATGGTACAATATTAGATTCTGCTCATAACCAAAATAATAATATTGATTGAATATGTTGTCATGAAAGAGCCCTTAGATTATGTTATTATTATATTATTATAGAGCAGTATTTGGTTTTGTTGTAAACAAAGTTCCATCTTATCTCAAGTGGTTTTCAATATATTGCAGCTGTAATTAGATTCAGAGTGAAATAGGAGGGTTGCTGTTTAGTGGGTTTATGTTCACACCTATGTAGTCACTACATCTGCCACTGTTCAGTCTCTTGATGGTCCAGTAGACAATCTCAATTTGAAATTAGATGACAAAGGAATGAAGCCATTTTCATACACATTGTAGGTTATCCACTACAGATGGTTAAAGATACTCAAAGGGAGACAGAAATGTGTGATGGGACTCTTCGCAATGTTCTGCTGCCTAAATCACGGTGCTAATTTAACAATGTAACAATGCCATTTTTTTTCCATTTCATTTTTGACAAACGTACAATATCTTATTGCATTTAACACCTATCCTGGAAGTGCTGAATACCCAGCTCTTACAGCTCTACTCCCCCTCTTTCAGAACATCGTTTTCTCCCTCTGTGTTACCACCACAGAGACAGGGAATGGCAAGTGCCTAAGTAAAACTCTGCTGTGTGATAGTGTTTCAAACAGGAGGGGGGCGGATAGGAGAAGCAGGAGGGGGGCTCTGCTGTTCGAGGCATGTTGCCAGTGTGGGATGCCTAAGATCGGCAATGCTGATAATTCCCAGGCATAGTGGGCAATAACCCAGATGTTAGGATGTAATATCACAGCTGTGGATGGACAGTGCTGAGGTACCAGCCAAATGGACCTGGGTCTGAGCTCATTGTGCTTGTCCCCATGCTGTCCCACCATATGGAAGCAATCGCACAGCCCTTTTAGGACCAGGAATAGATTCTCTTTAGGGGCCACTTACAGTTAAGTGGAATTGTTTTATTGGCCGCTGAGATAGAAATGTGTCCAAGATAAACACTTGGGATGACTTGGCTGAGGCCTGTTTTATATCGCTCCTCCACCCCCTCTGTTCCTCTTCTTTTGAAGGGGCTGATATTTATAGGGCTGTTCCTGTGGTATTCCATGTTAATTCAGGTCCCTGAGATGCGCTTTGATCCCCTCCGGATTGGGTGGCAATGTGGGTTGTGACCTCGTAGTGAAGAGGAGGGGCTGGAGTGGCAGGGGAGTTGTAGTGGGGCTGTTTGAAGCAGCGTCGCTGGGGCAGTCGAAGGAGCTGGGCAATCAAAGAGGCTAGAGCAGATTACGGTCCTGCTCTTTAATTACAGTCAGCCCTACACAACCTCTCTGCTGTTTGTTTTTACAGCCCTGGCCTATCACCGCATGGCCTCACGGGAACTCTAACATGCAAACATATCAAGGCCTCTCTCTCTCACTCCCTCTGTGACACACGGCAGCAGAAGTGGATTATTTGCTGGGCTTGTCCTTGATTTCCAAACAGTTCTCAAATGCAAAATATCTTTGTTAGTATTGTAGATTCACTTCAGTAGAAAAGATTTGTTATTTTGCTGGTTAAATTAAAATTGGATGAATTTTCCAAGATGCAGTAAACTCTGATGCTGACCATACATACTGCATGTATGCATAATTTTCTGATGAGAGAGCTGTGCAGTTTGCATCATTACTCACTGCTGCCTGCTGTCTCTGGTGCAGTATGCCAAGTGTCCTGCCTCCCCACACTCAGTCTGGGAGCCAGTGATGAGTGGGACTGTCACAGCCAGGGACATCTGGCTGCTCGCTGACGTCCCTCTCTTCCTCCCTCTCCAGGAGCCTCCATGGTGTGGCTTGCCTGTCAGTAGAGATGCTAATGTGCTCCAACAGAGATGTGCTGTATAGTGTAAACCTTTGTCCTACTTTCATGCACTCTGTGAACATGATGAGGTGCCAGGCTGAGGCAGGAGCAGGTAAACAGCTTCCACACACATGGTGCTTTTATAAAAACTGTAACTGTCTGTGTGTATCTTTGCCCTGCAGCAGAACCAGGCCGCACCATCCCAGCGACCAGCTGACACTCAGAAAAATCAGTCGAAGAACCAGATGTGGACTGGGGTGCTTGGTATCACCTTGGTGGAGGGACAGGACCTGCCGCAGCATGGCCATGGGGACATTTACGTTCGCTTTCGCCTTGGTGATCAGAAGTACAAGAGCAAGGTTGTACTTGATTTTTAAAAGTTTTTCTCTTTTCCCACTTCTCCTACACTCCCTTTTTTCATGCTCCTCTGTCTTTTTAATGTCTGCTCTTTATACTTCAAGTCTTTCTTCCCAGCCCCTATCTCTTACTTCCCCACTTCTCTCTCTCAGCAGGTGCCTGTCAGTGGCTCACCTCCACCTTGGCTTACTGGGCCATGGCAGAGGCAGCTCATTAGACTGGGCAAGGCTGTTACTCACTTCTCCCTGTGCTTGGTGTGCTGGGCTTCATTGCCTTCATTTGCATACCCAGCATGCCCTGTTCATCTACCTGTACTTGTTGGCCTCCCCCCTGATGATTCTATGATGCACTTGTCTTGTGTTGTCGTGTTATTTCTTTGTAAACCTCTCTGCTTTCCTCTCTGCTTGTTTGTTTGTTGGACAAAGCTGATTCTAATTGGAAGCTGTCAGTGTTTACAATCCCAGAGTGGCTACTGAGTTGTACACATACAAGCACACACAAATAGAAACACACACACAACATACCTCTCTTTCTCCTCTCCTGCCTCGTTCTGGTTGGACTGAATGAAGACTTAATCCACCTGTCATGCAGGAGCTGCTCAGTCTGATAATGCATTAAACCTGACATTGTGTCAAGCGTGTGTGTGTTTCCCCGGTACTGTATGTGCTGAATCTGTGTCTTTACTGCCCTCAGAACCTTTGCATTCAGGCCAATCCCCAGTGGAGAGAGCAGTTTGACTTCAATCAGTTTGAAGATAACCAGGAACCTCTGCAGGTGGAGGTGTACTCAAAGAGAGGGAGGAAGGGTGAGGATTCATGGGGGATGTGAGTATTTCCTGATGGGTAGTGTTAATTTTGCTCACATTGGCTCCTCCACAGAACTAGCTGTCCTTATGTGTTTCAGTGGAAACATTTTATCTTTTGTGTCAGGTTTGAGATTGACCTATCGAGACTTCCACTTAATGAGAGGCAGCTCTACACTCATGTGCTGGACCCAGGAAAGGGCAGGCTGGTGTTTCTGGCCACCCTGAGACCCTGCTGGGGAGTCTCCATCTCTGACATTGAAACAGCTACCTTGGAGAAACCTGATGAGAGAGACACAGTAGTGCAGAAATTTGTAAGTTCTTCTTTGTTTTAGTTTATTTTTATGTAAAAAGAATCTAACATGAATATAATTCTGTTACACACCAGGTGTTAAGAATGCAATTGTATGTGGTACATTTATTAACCATGCACAAAAAAGGTGTTTTGAATAACATGTTTTTAATCACTTAAAAAAAAATTTCAGAGCTTAAAGAACTCACACAAGTGTATGGGGGAGGTTGGCTTCCTTCAGGTCAAGGTCATAAAGGCAAATGATCTTCCTGCAACAGACCTCAATGGTAATCCATAACAACAGTTCTCTTCTCTGTTCTCATGGTCATAGCCTCTTCTTTACATTAAATAATAACACTTAATTTGCAGGAAAAAGCAACCCCTTATGTGTGGTTGAGCTCGGTAACAGCAAACTTCAAACTCACACAATCTACAAGAACCTCAATCCGGAGTGGAACAAAGCCTTTACATTGTAAGTAAAACATCTGGAAAAAGAAATCAGGGCATCTGTCTTATTCTGTGTTGTATATTTTAAAGTGAATAACATGTTTCTTAACTCTTATGTTACAGCCCAATTAAGGACATTCATGATGTGATAGAGTTGACTGTTCTTGATGAAAATGGAGACAAAGCCCCAAACTTTTTGGGGAAAGTGGCTATTCCATTACTGACTGTAAGTTTGTTTATGATCGGCGACTACATTACTACTGTGACAGGATTTAGTTGGTAAGGTCTTACATATTAACATCTGATATACAAAATACATATTTTTTTAATTCTAAAAGGTTCAGAATGGGCAGCAGATATGTCTGTTCTTGAAGAAAGAAACTTTGGGAAATGTATCAAAAGGAACCATCACATTGGTGCTGGAGGTTATCTATAACAAAGTAAGAATCAAACAAAATGTGTTCAAGCTTGTTTGAGAAGTGATAATGTTCTGTATCATGTAGTGTGAAGTCAAAAAGTAGTTAAACTGTGTGTTTGTGTTTATTGCTTTCTTTTTTTGTCCCAGGTCAGAGCTGGCATCAGAACCTTCCAACCAAAGGAGACAAAATCAATGGAGGAAAATGTGAAGTTCTCCAAAAAGGTTATCTTTATTGACGTTTTTAGTAGAATATAGCAGATGGAACGAAAAAGCTTGACAGTCTGTTCCCCTCACATTCCACTAATAAAGTAGCCACAACAAAGCTACACACGGTCATAGTTTGGATCGGACATAGTCAAACTAATTAGTTTAATTGGCTTTAAACATCTAACTTCACAAGTAGCAAATAAGGGTTTGTAAAATTGATTCAACCTCATTGCAAAGTCATAAACATTATGTCCAGTATCAAATGATACTAACTGGTGTGTTGTTCCAATTATTTCCCGCTAGGTTCTTGCCCGGAATATATATCGGGTTCGAAAAATCAGCACAGCAGTTCTCTACACGTTACAGTACATTAAAAGCTGTTTTCAATGGGAGAGCACGCAACGAAGTCTAATAGCCTTCCTGGTAAGTCATTGCCTCACGTTAATGAACTCTCTTTAAGCCTTGGGGCGAACAAGTTTTGTCCCATTTCACTGCAGCCCAGTTTTAACTCTTTCATTTTATGTGAATTAGATGTTGAGGAGAATTTTTGGTTTATCCATTTTCTCTCTGTGCTCGTCTTTTTCCCATGAAAAACAATGGCTGCCTTCTGTTTTTATCCCATGCGTATATGATGGATGTGCTTTATCCTTTAAATCAAACCCCACTTGGCTTTCCTTCAGTTCTGATGACATTAGAGTGTATTTGAAGGGGTGGGGTTTGGGCGTTTGTACATCTGACTTCTTAGCAAAGCCTCCTAACCCGGGGGACGGTGTAAGGAGGATCACGGTCTCAGCTTCTTTGGGTAGAGGAGTGACAGTCTGCCTCCGAGATTTGAACCTTGTTTAAATGTCTCTGTTTAGCTGTTTTTAATGAGGGTATGTGATCTAAGGTCCTAAGCTTAAATAATCTTAAATCACCCTGTGAATCCCCCTCAGTACAGCACATGTAATGTCATGATTAAGAGTGTACACTTGCTATGAAAGCCCTGCCAGCTCCGTGTCAGGGTGAGGAAGCGGTCACAGACAGGGTGTGTGAAGAACTCTCCTTTCACTGCCTTTCTTCTGTCTGCTCTGTCTCAGAATGACATGCAATTCATACCTGGTGTATTCTATAAGCCCTTCTCACTGATCCTGAGGTGCAAATCCCCCCAGGCAATGGCCAGGCTCAATGTATCACAGCCTTTAGAACAGCAAGGCCCACAGACAGGCAGGCAGACACACAGACAAGAAGACAGAGAACAATGCAGGCGATTGTATAAGGATAGAGTGGGAGGCAAGCTACTATCTGGGAAAGAAAGTTGGAGCACAGAAAGAGGAAGACAGTTCGGTAAAAGTGCGGTCCACAAAGGCAGATAGCGAGAGACTTGGAGGCAGGGATATGGGCAGGAAAACAGGAGGATAGGCAGGCTGACAGGTGACAGGTCAGCGGGATGGGGCCATCTTCTTCCACCTATAATTAGATCCTCCGCAGGCGATGGGAGTGTGCGGTGGCACACTCTAATCTTTCATTTCCACTTCTACTCCACCTGCTGTTTAGGAGTCTAGCACACAAATAGAGATGTTAGAATGAAGGAAAAATACACACACACTCATTATTTTCATCATGATCATCATTGTTACTGTAGAGTAGTGCTTCCCAATCTTAAATTTGTCAGTTGAGTGTCATCTGCTCCCTGTCAGTGAAGATGGTAATTCTTGTGGCATTGACTGTAGCTGTTTTGTCCTCTTATTTGAAACAACTGCTCTGTTTTCAGACACTAACACCGGCACACTGGTTGATATTTTTTAAAAGCAGACAGATACAGAGTAGTCAGAGTGCGCCTTTGTCTGCGACGAGGTGTGCTTCAGATAGTTGAAGTGTTAAAGGTGCATGGTGAGAATTGCCCAAACAGAGTGAATCTGCCTCTGTGTATTCATCACCCACTCATCAGCAGACTGAGAGTTCAATGAGTGAAAAGTTCTTTTTTTTCAATGATTTATTATATTCTCAACAAGCAACAAGCACAGTGAAACATGCAAATCACATGTAAATATTGCATGTAACTGATAGTGACAAGAAAAACTCTGAACTTATGCTACCATCTGACAGTCATAAGGGCAACAATAAGTTCTTCACTGACTGTCATTACAAGCCTAGTGCCATGCCACTATCCACACTAGTGCCCCTGCCCACTCCAAGGCTAGCCACTGTACAGCCACTCCTCCTCCTCCAAGTCATCATTTGCAATTTAGTTTGTGTTTGGAGCTTTCTAAAGCAGCATGCCACCATGCGCCTTAATGAAAGAAGCTCCCACTCCTATCTTTATATCTTTAGGCAGTGGTAATAAGGTAACTGATTCAGACATTGACAGATGGCCTCTGCTTGCCTCTCACATGTGCATAATTATACCACTAGTGTCTGCTCTTTTCCACAGTGGGCAGGCAGCACAGGGCTTCTCAGGGTATGCCGATAGGAAGCACTGCAGTGGTGGGTCTAGCTTTAATATACATTACAATACATTATTTATCAAGCAGGCAGACCAGTCCTACCCTTTTACACCATATATATCCTGTAATGCATTACCGCTGCTGTGGTTTCTTCTGGGACTACGGGACGCTCGCGTAGTGCTTTACCAGGAATACTTAGCCATTATATCACTCAGTCCCACAGGCCAATTTTCTGACCTCCACACAGCATGCAGTCTACATTTGTATCCTGTTTATGTAGATTCATGTATGCATTATGAAGTGTTTGTTGGTGTTTGGTGTGTAAGGTATTCAAATTTTGCATGAGGGATCACTGCTCTGGTTCACGTTAACCAAGTGAATGGGAATGTGAAAAAAATATTGAGTTTGTTCTTCTTCTTTTTTTGGAGAAGTCTTTGTTCATATCAAGATAACTTTCCCCTCATGAGTGACAATCAGACAGCTGCACATCCAGAAACATATGAATTTAGCATTTACAGATCGATGGTTTATTTGGTTTTATGCTGCTGCTGAGTTTTATTGTGTGAGAGGAAACTCTGTACGGAATGAATGGAAATACTTGCAGTATTGTCACTGTTTGCGAGTGCAGGAGGTTACTTGTTTTGATTGTGCAATCTCATCAGCAGAGTCCATACTGTTTGAAGTTGCCTTCGATTTTCCACCAATGTGTAGCAGTTAGAGTATCTCTAATTAGGTAATGTAACAAAAAAAACCCCCAAAAAAACAAGGAAAAGAAAAAAAATTTCTCATGCGTTTAAACAAAGTTCTGGCAAATCCTCATAAACATTTTCATCAGTGAACGGAAATACAAACAAGAAATTTGGATTTTTTTCCCCTCTTCTTGTTTATGCTACAGTAATGAGCCTAGGATCTGCGCTTTTCAAGAGTTTGACAACAGCATGTTCCTTTCTCTGAGAGAGAGAAAATGTGACAGCTAAAATCTTCATAAAATAACGGCCGTTAGATGTGCTTTTCACTAAGACTGAG
This sequence comes from Siniperca chuatsi, assembly GCF_020085105.1. Taxonomy (NCBI): domain Eukaryota; kingdom Metazoa; phylum Chordata; class Actinopteri; order Centrarchiformes; family Sinipercidae; genus Siniperca; species Siniperca chuatsi. Next base: position 13,322,082 of record NC_058045.1, on the reverse strand, counting down.
CGAGATGAATGTGCTATACATCAGCAGTGACTGCAGAGGGGTCACCCAGAGTTCTTTGCTGCACACAAGAATAAGACCTGTAGATGGAGCTACAGCACTGCTGGAAATGTGAATGGAGGCGCTAAGGAGATCAGTTACTTTTCCCAACAGGAGCCATTTGTGGGAACAACTTGGAGTGAAATCCTCCATTCTGTCTATTAGACCAAGAGACACAAGTTTCTTCCACAAAAAAAAGGATGGAAAAAAAGCTAAATGAGCATGTATTAGCCAGCCAAATTAATCTGCTTCAGAAGTTTAAAGTTGAGAACAATTTTGATTTAGATGAAATGGATGAAAGTTAAAAAAAGAAAGAGGATCATTTACACTTGAAAGCTGATTTGAGCTTTGCTGTCATTAGACCACTTTAAGTATTTAAGTAGAATTAATATTTTAACATATGAGGTACCTCATCTGTCAGGAGTTAGACTAGAAAGAAACCTGTATACCTTATGTGAGTATTTGAACCGTTTTCTTTTTGACACTGCCAGGTAGCAACCGCTTTAGACATCATTTGACAGCCTGTGAAATGCTGATTGCCTCACATCACACACTGTAAAGATGGCATTTGATGAATGTTTGATGCGGTGCAGCTGTAAACACACTTGGCAGCTGCAATGGGCACTTTTTTGGGGCTGATAGAATCATCGTCTCCCCAGATGAGGGCAGGACAGGGTCAGATCTGGCTCCAGAGGTCTCGGGAGACCACCTGTGTAGAGCCATAGCAGTCGGGGCCATTAAAAAGAACACCACCCTGGCCGAGATCAAAGCCATAATCACAGTTGTCATAATTGTTCTTGTTAACACTATCCCTGAAAATGAGATGCTTTGTGAGTCTTGGATCTGTCTATTTGTGGTTTACTGCATTGCAGTGTGGCCGAGCTTTTGTGAGAACAGCGAGAGGACTGTGCACGCCTGTGAATTGTCTCCTTGTTTCTGCTTTGCATCTGTTTTCTCTCAGTTGGAAAAAGTTGAAGGCCTTAAAGGAGTGGGTTTCTTCAGTCTCATGGGGGTTACACTCTCCCTCTCCATGGCTGTGGGAGTTCTCAGACTGTGCAGCGGGAATGTGTCTAATAGGGGAAAAAAAATGATGGCAATGATGTCGATGTGTGTGTTCATGGTTTTGAGTCTGAGATCTATTAATTATTAAATGATAGGCTGTGACTACTTGCAGACTGCTCAGCAGTGCCTCCTGATTTAACACAGTATTATTATTTAGCTACCCTGAATGGCTATATGTCAGTTGACAGCTCTTGAGGTTGGCTGAATGCAATGTGTAACCTTGAAACATGTCCCCTTATTAGCAGGATTAATAAGCTTTCTCTGCTAATAATAGCATCACTAGAGCTGTGAAATTGTTCCCATTTTTTTGTTTTAGGAAAAGGAAGAAACACATTTGAACCCATTTAAATTAACCAAATACATTTTATTATTTAGCATTGTTAAACAGGATGAAGTAACTTTTAAGTACAAAAAAGTAAAGATTTATAATAGCTGACTGCACTGATGATAATGTGTTGACTCCTGAGAAGGCAAGGTTTTATCTGTGCATCTGTTGCATTTTATTGTACTGTTGTTTTATATTATGCAGGTTTTCAGCTTAGATGAAGTATGCTCTGTGTTTTACCCCATTGTGTGTGCCATATCATAATGACTGCCTTTAACATACTTGCCACCTTCCTAGTCAGAGGACACCTCTCCCCAGGCAGCTGAGGCGGCGACCTGTCCGCCCTTTCCGGGGCCAGTCTTGGCCCCTGCGCGTTAACGTGCATGTGAGCTGAGCTGACAGGGAGAGAGAGTCCATGCCACTCCCTCCCCACCTCCTCAGGGGAAAAGGCTTGCATGGCAGATCTGTCACCCAGGAGGTCGCTCAGTGTTAATGCTCCCGACACGGATTAAACACTAGTGGCCAGTGCCGGAGTGCGGGGTCAGTGTAGCCACCACTGACAGGCACCACGGGGCCCCCCTGACTGCCCAACTCCAGCCTCATACTGGTGTTACTCTGGCCCTGGCATGTGTCAGACAGTCGAGGAGACAACGGCCAGAGCTGGCCCTGTGAGCAAATGCTAATGCTTTGCCTCGCACGGCTGCTCTTCCTCAGCGCTTTGATAAAGAGCTGCTATCACTATTGCACTGTGCTGTGCAGGCGTCCTGACAAGCTCTGGCATTTTCTTATCATTTTGCTGCGGCTAACCTTTTGTTTACAAATTAGAAAAAAATGTGAACACTGAATTAACTGAAATGAGACTGTCTAATACCATTTTTTTGGTTTATTTTTATTTTTTACTTTACCCAAGGAATATAATTGTTTATGCTTATATTTAGCTATGGGTTTATTACTAAAATGTGTACAAAAAAAATAATAACAAAATAATGGTAATAATTGTAAACAAAGTGGAAAACCACTTTGTTACATTACAGTAAATATGAATGTTACTTTATATATTTGATTAAAAAAATGTAATTATAAATTGCTTTACACTCAAGAACTGTTACTGATTTCGCACCGCTGAAGAGGGACATGAGATTCCCCAATTTTATTACTCTCACTCGATTGTAGCCTCTCTCTCTCTCTCTTTCTCCCCCTCATCCTCTGTCTCTCTCTCTCTCCCCAGTCGATAAGACTTGAGCTGAGCATATGTGAAATATTTATTCAGCGTTAGCTCAGAGCACCATAGCTGCCCACACACTCTACCTGCCTCGAAGAGAAATCTTATCTGTGCTTCCTCTGCCTCCGACACCCCCTGAAAGCCTGTCCCCACACTGGCCCAAGCTCAACACAAATTACATGTCTCATTGCTCTGCGTTTACAGCTACTTTAAAGCCTGCCGCTCCTGTCCCCAACTTAAGCCCTCAGCCAGACTCTCTTTCAAAAAAAAAAGACCTGCATGAGCTGAGCTGCTACTTGTGCCTTTGATTCATTATTAATCTCTTTTTTTGTATATTTAATTGAGGAAGTAATGCAGATTAATTTTACTGCCCTTGATTTCACCAAGAAAAAAAACATCAGAGTAGACACTATTAAAGGTTTTGTAGAGGCTCCTATTTATTTTTAAAAATAATAATCATTTTAATTTATTTTCCTAATTTTTGTATATCTCATACTTGCACATAGTCACACGTGCAGTTTCTGCCCTTTTTCTATCTCTCACACACAAAAAAACATGCATACACACACACAGTATCAACAACACACATACTTACACAAACCCTGCAGCCTGTCTTGTTAAACTCTTTCAGTATATGTTCACGTAATCTGGCATCGGTCCACAGCCCCCATGACTGACCCTCATAATGCTGGCTGGAGCTCTTCTTGCTTTGTTTAGCTTTCCAAGTAGAGTGTAGCTGAAGAGAGTACTGAAGATACAGCCAAGATGAAATCTTCTGTGTTTTTGGATGGTACATGGTCTTAAAAATAAGGGTATTTTTTACATCTGCCATGTTAAAAAAATAGTGGAAAGCGTGTTTTAGTATTGATATTGTATGGCCCCATGTGCTGTGACATTACATTAATTTGGCTCATCAACAGTATTATGTGTGTTATACTGATGTGACACCTATATTTATAGCCTGTTGTCTGCTGTAGTGTTTAAGGAAAGCATTTGGCAGCCTTGCAGTCTGGTGGTACGTCTGCCAGTCAGTAGTTTGGGTTGGTAGACTGGGCCACCCCCTACTCTGTTAATCAATTTACAGGATGGCAGAAACTCTCATAGAGGGTGTCTTTGTCCCTTTGTTCCTGTTACGATCCCTTCTCCCTCTCCTGGGAGAGTGTGGGTGGTGGGAGCTGCCATGCTTGCTCAGCTTTAAGTTATTTTATTCACACTTTTAATCGCTGAGTGCTTTATTATTAGGTGCTGGATTCTGCTGGCCAGTGGATCTGCATGAGAAGGCGCAGAATGCATTTAGTGGAATCATATTAATGGCACTATAAAACAAATCTGTCAGGCTGTTCTTAACCCTGCTGGCAGAATTGCTCTGCCCAGGGTTGCCCCCTTCTCCAAGCGCTTACAGGTGGCTAAGGAGAGTGCATCTCCATCATCTACTCCACTGTGTGCTAATAGTTTTATTAATTCATTATTTTTTTTCTCCCTCGGCACCCTGTGCATAATCATACAGACATTTTTCAGCTAAATGGTGTTTGTCAAGGGAGGTTTCCTACATTAGAGACACTCCTCCCAGACATACATACTAACGCTTGTTCAATTACAAGTCGTTCGTTATCCAATTCTGCTGTGTGTAAACCTAAATGATCAGGTATATCATTAATAATTACCTTCCTTGCTTTTGTTTGTTGCTTTATGTCCTTTTTGGTTAAATAAATGACTGTTTTACCACTTGTGCAACATATTAGCATTGTCGTGTTTTAAAAAGTTCAAGGTTTTACTTGTCATGTGGAATTTGTTGACGGATGAAAAAATATGCAGTCAGGTCCTTAACACTGAAATGGAGCCCATCTTTGACGGCAATTAAAATGTGGATTTTTTTTTTAATACGAATTTACACTTACGCCTGAAAGGTTGCACTTTGTCCAACACGTCCTTTAATCACTCAGCTGCTTGCTAATAAAACATAAACCACTTAGTGGGGAATTAGTTCTGTCTCCATTTCACAGAAACTCTGGAGAATGCAAGGAGACAAGGGGAAGGTATAGTCCTGCCTTTGCTCATTACTGTGGGATGTCTGACGGCAAAGTCTCAGTCTGTGCACCTGAGTGAAGGAATCTGAGAGGTTTTCCCAGATGTTTCTCTCCATTGTTTTTATTAGTGTTAAAAAAGCATGTAAATCCTGAACACATCGGCTGACATACCATGAGGGAGGAATTGAGAAGAGATTTCTGACAGTTTTGGTTTATACCCTCATTTAAGCACTCAGTTTAGACACTAGGCATTGTATTTCTGTAGGCTTTTATCTTGTCCACTGAGCCAGAAAGCAGTGAGCAGAAATTAGCATTAGTGGGCGATTATGAATACCTGTGACAGATTCTCTCTGCCGGCTCCCTGGGTGGAAATGAATTGGCTCCCTCTGTTGACTTGCACTGGAAGACAGAGACCAAGCAATTAGACTTTAGTGGTTAATGTAGCAGCTTTTGCAGGGAGGGCAAGGAGGTTCAACATTCCTGCTGGGCTCATGTCAGTTTCTAGGCACATTTTCCCCTCTTTTATTTTTCCTTTTTTACGAGAATACTGGGAATATGACAAGCTACCTGTCCACCAGCCAGCTGAATTCCTCTGGGGTGAGGGGAGTGTCGCTTTAGAATCACCTCATGGGAACTGAGGTGACAGCACATGACGTAGGTTATTCATAACAGAGAGGAGATGTACTGCAGCTACCTCTGCACATCATGCATATTCATTGTTTACCTTTTCTTTTATCCGCCACCAGCTCTAGTTTGCTACTGTATACGTAATTCAAATGAGCTCTTATAAAAAATAACAATAACATGTTGTTCATATTGTTCATTTCTTGGTCATCCCGCTGTGTTTCCGCTTCAGCTCACCCACCATCTCCCAGGTTATATTGAGGGATAATAAGCAGTAGAGTGGCCAAGCCCAGGGCAGTTGGGCCACAGTGTTGTCTGCATTACTCATGGTTCACGTTTCCCTGGTGGCCGTTTGAACCTAGGCCTGGTGTGGCAGTAGGTAGACTGGCCCCCAGAGCAACATGCAAGAACTCTGTATGGTTGCTATGACAGGAACAGTCTGCTTTTTACAGGCCTGCTATTGAAGCCTGAAGGCCCCAGTGCTTCACATCCTGTCTCGGGCTTAACTCGAACATATTGTTCATACTCTAAGCAGCCTCCAGCTCTTTCAGCCTAGACTGCATAGTGCTACCATCGTGTGGGTTCAGCTTAGCTATACTCAACGTTTTGAAATAAACTTTGTAAAAAACAAACAAACAAAAAAAAAAACTTGTTAAAAAAGTATGAAGGATGAATCTAACTGTTGGAAAGGATGCATTCATTATAGAAAATGTTGTATATAATGTATGAGAAAAATTTACATTGTGAAATAAAAGTGGACCATATGTTGGGTGTACTGGCTCATAATCACACTATAATAGATTTTAACTTCAATTCAACTTGCTGTGGGGGACATTTTATTTCATCCCTGTCAACCTGCTGGTGTGATCCTCCTCACACATTGCTGATAATTTCAGTTGGAGACAGACTCATTAGGCTGTCACTAAATGGGTTTAAATGCAGCCGTCCAATTAGTGCTCTGCTGTGAAATGCAGTGGGTGTTGTGCAACGTGCTTAGCACCACTCCTTTACAGAATTATGAGGGATTACTCATTCAGAGTGATCCATCTTATTTCTACCAGGGGTCTTGGCTTTTCTCAGTATCATCGCCACAGAGGGGGTGAATGTTGCAAATGCTTCTCCAGATGCCATATGCGGCTCGTCAGAGAGCCTCGTTGCCTCTGAATCTAAGAGGATTTGATGTGCTAGTTAAAAGACAGCATACCATGCCTATCCATGTCATACTTTCTGTTCTGCAGTAAGGCACTCTGCCAGCGCAGTGTTATTGGTGTATATAAATAGGATTTCAAGATATTAAAAGTTGTCCCTGAATATCTGTTACTTTCAAACCACTAAGAGTCAAATCTGTTCCCATCGACTGTAAATCTCAGAGGCTTTACAGTCTGTAGTGCTTTTCATGAGATTTAGTACGTGGTTAAATCTATTATATATTTTGTTTTGAGAGCAGGCTTGCTGAGATATGAAAGCTGGGTCCCTGCTATAGTGTGATGGGCTTATATTGTCATGTCCTGTCTTCTCAGATCTTCCTTGTGACGGTGTGGCACTGTGAGCTCTTCATGCTGCCCCTCTTCCTGCTTCTGCTCATTGGCTGGCACTACTTCCTGCTCACTTCAGGGAAGGCCAGCTCCAACCAGGACCTAGTGAGTGACAAGGACTCCAAACTCTTCAGTATTCATCCATACACATCTTTAGATGCATGCTGGTGCAGTGCAAATTCAGTCTATATGTTAACTCAACTCTGGTCAAACCCTGATGGAATGATCTCCTTTTGGCACACATTGGGCAAATTGCAGTTTTACTGTAATGTCAATTTACAACTCTTACACTTGCATGTATACTGTTTAATAAAGGAGCTGTTGCTATAAAATGCACTTCAGTCAGTTGTAACAGCATTCCACACATTTTATAGCTGGTTAAACTAGTTTCTACATTGTCTCCAGGGGCCCAATAAAACACCAAGCAGTAAGAAGCCACTAAAATCAAATCACTGTAAATGTATGTATAGCCTATAGGCTGTTGATATAGTCTCACCACGTCTGTAAATGTAGGACTACAGTTCTCCCCACAACATACCACTTTCTCCTCTCTATCTACTGTTATGGAAATTATGTTTGCCCTACACATGTCTGTGAAGGTTAATGCTGTTCACACTTCTGACTGCCCCCCAATTTCACTGTGTTGTAAGCCTTCTCACTGGCCAGCCAGGGGCCTGGCCTGCTCACACACCCTCCCCAAAGCAACATCACCGGCCCGGTGATTGTGTTTATGGCTGCTGGCAAAGATGCCGTCCCTGGGCAATGTTAAAGCCCAGGCTCACCCTCATATCCAGTGTGGAAACTCTGCCACCCCTCTGTGACCCTCTGGCCGGCAATGACACAGCTCTGTTCCCAGGCAATGTCACAGTGTGCACCACATTGGGGTCAGGGCTTGATATAAAGTGATCTAGGCAACAACATCCAAATTAAATGTTTTTTTTTCTTCCTCTTTCTGTTTTTCTGTGTGCTTATGTTGTGGAGAAATGAGATTGCTTTGGTGTGACAGTGCTCTTGTGAGGAAGGCCCTCTTTCACCTCTCCTTTTGTGTGAGGTCACCCCTGTGATGCAGTCTCTATGGAAACAAGCCTCTCCCAATAGGGGTGAATGTACTCAAAGAAAATTTCATTACAAGGTGTTTGTTAAAAATGCTCCAGTGCCCACATGTCCTGTTCGTTTGAAGTCACCCTCTACCCTTTATTTTTTCTTAGGTGAACATGAGCATGGGTGACGACGAAGAGGAAGACGAGAAGGTATTTTATCTTGTCTCTTGCTAACATTTTAAGGGATAATATGTTTTGGTGGAACGTTATCACTTCTCAGTTTTCCCTATAAATATAAATATATTTTTTAAGGTTACCATAAACACGGACTATTTTACCATTTCATAGTGACATTACTAAGTGGTTTGTGTAAAAAAAAAATTCTGCTAATATTTCTTTCCGAATAACCAAAGTTAAATCAAACACATAACAATGTCTGCATTGCTTTTGTTGGGTACAAATTCCTGGTTCACCAAATAGCTGTGATTCTTATACAAATGAACACTTGCTTATTAGAAAATATAAAATGTTTTACCAAAGAGCCATACAGGTTCTAGTTGGTATTTTAGCATAGTCACAATGATTTGTTACTTCTCAGAAGCTCTTTTCTAACTAAGAATAGAAATATTTTCATGCATTCCAAATGAGGGCAACATCTTTGAAACAGTTGTGTCATGTAGCTCTTTATTCTGTTCCTCTGGGTATTCAGTGTCACTCTCCAAACGTACTCCGCCAAGATACTGTAGCCCTTTGAAAATCTATAAATCAAATTTAAACAGCACCGTCAATTAGATTTTGCACGGCTGTTGGGGATAAAATCAGTAGATTTCTTAGTATCAGGAGTTATGTTGAGAATGACCTTTTACTACCAGAACAAAGGAACAAAGTACAATAACACAGCAGTAAACTTGTACTTTGCCCCAAAGGTTATTAGTCATTTTCACTTGTTCGTTTGTGAGAAATCATAAATGATAATGTTTGTTAATATATCTCTCTAGTGTCTCTTGAAAAACAAAACAGGAAATCTTTAAGTAGCCTGAAAATTATACTTCCCCACAGCACATAATATTCAATTACACTCATCCCACAGTTTTCTGTAAAGAAGGAAGAGTTAACAGGGATCTGTATTATTGCTTTATGGCAATGAAGTGTGGAGCTAACGCAAAGCCTCCAAGCAATGACCCTTGTGCTCTGTGTCTAGGCCCAGGATTCATATCCATAATGCGCTCAATATATTCTGTTGTGATGACCTGGGGCTACGAAAAAAGCCAGATTCTTTTAAAAACACAGGCACATCCACCAAATCCTGTCTGAAAGGATGGGCTAATTCACAGATGAAACTCGCATGATATGTTTGCACACACAAAGTGGGAAGCCGCACTTGCTATCATTGCTAGGAATAGGCAAACTGGTGCTTAAACAAACAGCAGTGATACAGAAAATTCTGTGTATTTATGAATATTGAATCGGGCAGGATTACCTTTATGCACTGGATTTAATATAATTGCTACATCGAATGATTATTACATTTGTCTTTACCTTGAAACCCCAATATATAACAGAGGAATGTTTACTTTTTTGGTTTAAGAAATGGCAGTGTCTTCAGAAAGGTTTGATTCTCTCAATACATTGCATGTGTTTCTGAACTCAGCCTTCACCTCTTAAAGCTTTTTGAAAGGTTTTCTATGAGCCTCCCTAAGCCCTTTCACACTCAGAGGAAATGAAATATCTCCTTTCATTTACTAATTAAGCAGTCACCCATGTTTGTTTTAAGCTGTCAGCTTTAATTTAAAGTGGCTTATTTGAAAGTCTTGTTATGGTCTTACTGTCACTTGAATGTGATATCATGCAGTTAGATCAAGCAGTGTAGCTTTACACCTCCTATCAAAGTCTTCTTTAAAAATATTTGGGGTTAAAGAGTGATCAGTGTTAAATTTGATGACTTCAAAGCCTTTGCTTTTTTCCCCCAGTCTTTTCTCTAACATGTGAATAAAGACTTTTCCCTCTGAGAAGGTTATGATTACCACTCAAATATGTTTTTATCCCCCCTTTTTCCCCCTTGAGGAAGGAAATATTTAAACCTCAGACAGAGCAGCAAGAATGTGAAGGCATGACGTTAAAGAGAGACGAAAGGCAAGGCAGTGTTACAGCAGGATAATACAGAACAGATTCTCTGCCTGTGAACAAATCTGTCCTCAGGGAAAGAGACAGCTTACAAATTATGTGTGGGCAAAGTGACTTCCCTTTGGCCTTAGGTATCAATTGTGCAGATAGACAATATTTAATCATAACAAAAAGAAACAGAGAGGCAAAACAAGTCCATAGATCTCCATTAGAAATGAACAGGGAAGATGAAACAGCCCCAGCTGGCAGTGCTGGTCCGTGGTTGACTTGCTCCCAGAGCCTAACCCAAGGGAGTTGGGGGGAGGGTGAGTAGGTGGTTGTGGTGGTGCTAGACTGGGCCGGGGGGTTTTTACATCTCTCACCCGATAGTCCACAGTCACCGCTGGGTCTCCTTGAGCACACCAGTCAGACAGACTGCCCATGTCATGATCTGTGGTGTGCATTATGAGAGCTCCCGCACATGAACCCACCAACACATTAAAGCCTCTGAGAGCTTTTTTGTGTTTCATCCCAGCAAATTGTGTGTTAGCTTATTTTAGCTCCATATGAGATAATTTGCCACGAACACAGGTGTTTTTCATTTAGATGCACTTCTTTTGTTTGTCAAAAAAGTCACTAGAAAAATATTCAGTCTGAAAATTCAAATTTGGCACTGTTTATTCTAATTAAAATGATGCTAAATGAGCTTTTTCCAGCCCTTGATAAAACCCCACATGTCTGTGAGAGTATGTTTACCTTTGTTCAGGAGATCAAATTGGTTCTCCATTACTGCACCTTAAAAGGAAGCTTTTACAATTTTATCTGAAATGAGAATATGATTTCACACAGGTTTTCTAATCAGTAGACATTTAGAATTCATTTAGTCCATCCCCAGTTTACCCATCCTTTTCCATTTCAGAAGGAGATCTTTTATTTATTTTTGTTTTCTCTGCACTCATGTATTTGCTGAAAAGAGAACTGAACAAAGGTAAAGAATATCATCAAATGATTAATGTACAAAGGACTTCAGTTTTGGTCGCTAAGGAGTTGGAGGATTTCAAGAATATTAAAGTACATGAATAATGATAATCATGAGAGCTCTGCCTCTCGATGCATACTTCAGAGTACATCTATTTGTCTGTTTTTCCTTTCAGAAATGAAAACCAGTATGGTTTCTCTTTTTTCCTGCAGGAGCTGTTTTTTTTTGGCTAAATTTACCTTGCATGTGTATCCACTGAAGTTAAATAATGCTTCATATCTCTGATTAGATTTGAATCCTAAATCATGTAATTGGTCGCTTAAACAAGTTTCAATGAAAATATGAAAAGGAATGTGAGCCTAACTGATGAGGCTCCATATCAAGTAAGCTATCATTTCTCTCTGGGTCCATCAGGAGCTCGCCGAGCTCTAACAGTGTTCGCCGCCTTCAAAATAAACTTAGGATAAAGAGCTCAATTAACACCTAATGTGGAGTAAAGGACACACATGAAGGTTTTCTCAGCCCCCCCGAATGCAGTGGAGTGGAGTAAGATGATGCATAAACACAGATAGTCCTCTTCCCCCATGATGTGACCATGAGATGATAATCTCAGAGAAAGCATATTTGTGATAGTTCTTCCTTTTTTGGACAGTGCTGAGCCTCCACTGTCCGTCCAGATACGAGCCCAGTGGGGGAGGCTCTGCTAGTGTGGGAATTGCTCTCTTCCTGCGCCTTTCGTGGAGAAGAGTGGGCCTGACAGTCGGGAGTCTCTCTGTGCTGGCAGACAGTACGTTCCCAGGGGCTGCCTCATGAAGCTCTGATAAAGGCATTCTGTCTGGACCCTGTCAATGCACACAGGCTGCGGCTTCGGCTGACTTGTAACATAAACATATACTGTAGACATCCACAAGCCTCCTGTTAGGGTCCATCAGAGCGGCCTCCCCCAACACTCATTCCCTTTCTCCCTCTCACTCTTCCTCTCCCGCCCTCTGTCATCATTCTTGTCATTATTTCTTCCTTTTGATGTGAGGCTTCTCAGCCCTCTTTAGCTTGTGTTACTTGTGTTATCTCATGTCACTCCCCTGCCTCTGGAAGGCTTCACACTTGTCATTATTTCCAGCCTTGATGTGATCACATTTATTTCATTTTGAGACAAACCCTCCAACCCCCTCACATGTTGACTTATTGCTTTGCCAGAGTCATTATTATGTCAGAGCATTAAAAGCAAAAAATACTTTATATACAGTGTTAGTTGTTGACAAGAATCATATGAGTGAAAGAGTGAACAAGTACACATCCAAGTGGTGTTCCAAGCGGGGTGACGTGTTTTTCTCATGCAGAGAAAGCGTTAGGATAAGTTAGCAAGCCTGGCCTGACAGATTTGTAAAAACATGTTCAAGCTTGTCCTGTGCAGGCTGCTGGAATGGAATCTTTCCTCAGTTGCAAGGCCCCTGCACTTCTTGTCTAGGTCGTCTAGTCTGCCTGATTGCAGATGACCATTTTGTGTACTTTTCATCTACCAGAGAGTCTTGATTGTGCTGCACTTGTGCAACAGCTCTATTGTATGTGGCAGACAAAAGCTGAAATCCCTCAGCCATCCACATAACAGCTTCTGAGCACTGAGTCTGTCTCATCTTCAAAAGGATAGTCTGAAGATGTACAGTGTTTGCTCATTATGGCCCATTCAATAGATAAAGCACACATAATAGCACAGCAGAGTTAAACTGGCCTTTGTATACCCTGCCCAACAATTGACATAAAGTGTACCTCATCAGTGTCTGTGCATTTTTTGTTTCTTTTTTAGGAATCTGGAAAAAAGGGTTTGATGGATAAGATACATATGGTGCAGGAAGTGGTACTGGTTGTCCAGAACATTTTGGAGGAAATCGCAAACATCGGAGAGCGAATCAAGAAGTATTTTGACCATTTATATTTATCCTACAAAGTATCTTTATTTGAAATTAATAGTTTTTCTTTTATAGAACTTCACATTAATCTGACACAATTCTCATTTTATAGCATATTCAACTGGTCTGTCCCATTCTTGTCGTGCCTGGCCTGCTTGATGCTGTTTGTGGCAACAGCGCTATTATATTTCATCCCACTGCGATATATTGTGCTAATATGGGGTAAGTTCTACATCTAAAAACACAACTTAATTCATAAAATTGTAAATGAAAAATTGTTTTTGCATAACTAAAAGTGTATTGGGCGAATACCAAAAGCTAACAAACTCCCACTATCTGTTTCTTTCTAGATCATCATTACTATGACCAAAACATCCTAACAAATTGTATAAAAATCAACGCCCATACCATTGTTGCAAAACACAACTCTTATAAGATGTTCCTAACTTGAAATCCATGATTTAATGAAGTACAGTAATTTAAGAACTCTGCCATCCCTACACCTCTGCAGATGCACAGAGATCAGACAGCTGCAGAGGTTTGCTCTGCTCAGTGTGGGCTGATGTAGCAGAGGCCTAGGGTTTGTGTGAAAACAAAGCAGAGGTAGAGTAGCAAGCTGTATATAATACATGATGTCCTTGGGCAGTCTGTAGGCTCCTGGTCTAGCCTCTCATTATCTGCTGTAGTCATACAAAATAGACAGTCATCTCAGTGGTCAGGGAGATATGCTGCCCTTAACAGGCTCTCCTCCTCCAGCTGTAAGCCCACAACCACTGTACTTCCACACTGCCTTCAACACAATCAATACTAAAAAACCATCATATCAAACAAAAAACACACAGTCTGAGACACTCCTCTGTCTCCCCAGTTAACCCCCATCTCTGTGGTTCCAAGGCAAGCCTTTCAAGTTGCTTGCACATATTTAAGTCCTTAGGTTCTTTGTCTGCATGTTGAGGTACAGTCAGTACCAAGCTGTGAATATAATGGTCCCATTACAAGACCCCAGAGATATTTTTTTCTCTGTGGTATGCAGCCATGTGCTAATATGCTAGAAATCATCAGACAAACAAACAAAAGTGAGGAAAAGGTGTCATGAATGTGTGCCTGTTTTTCAGTTATCATTTATCTGCTTTAATTGATTAAGTATTGCTTTATCCACACTTGTCTCCGTTGTATTGGTCTGGCTTCAATTCAGTTTGGCTGAAAGGGATCAACTGAAACAGCATCATATAATTTAGTTACTGATACACTGGTGGGAACTCTATAGATAGGGTTACACAACTCTTTTTATTAGTAGTATTTTTTACACTGTAAAACAGTGTAAAAAATATGCTGGTTGGTATGACACCTTTATTTATTAATGTGTTCTTGTTTTCACAGGCGTTAACAAATTTACCAAGAAGCTGCGCAACCCATATACTATTGACAATAATGAAATACTGGATTTCCTCAAGAGGGTGCCTTCTGATGTTCAAAAGGTAAGGGTCCAATTTTACATACAGATAGAGAGGGAATTCCCTGAAGATGTCTGCATTATTTGCTGTACCAGAATTCCCAAGTGTTGCAGAAATATATCCTCTGGCTTTGTTTGATTATTAATGGACTCTTGCCTTTAAAGCAGCCCTGGCCCAATTATTCCTCAGTGCAGCTCCATGTAGTCGCCGTAGTGCCTGAGTGAGGAGATGCTCAGATCTGTCCTCAGCCATATTGCTGCAGCCTCATCCGTTATTAGCAATTTTGTCTGTCTGACTGAAGCGCTGTGACATTAAAGTTGGTGATTGGCCGAGGGCCGGCAGAGGTCTCCTGACGTCTCTGGCTGTTGTGTCAGCACAGAAACTCTGATGTGGCCTCAGTCAGTTCAGGGTGGTAGAGTCAATTAATGTAGTCGTGAGCCCCAGTCGTCTTGCTGGGTGCCATATGTGATTACATATTAGCCATGGCTGATATGTCATTTGCATTTACATCACAGAGCTGAGGAGAGCTGTCAGGGTGTTGTAAGTGGTGCTGGGTGCTTGCCGTTCTCTGACTGAGAATTTTGCTCGGCCAGGAAATGAAGTGCCACACAGCGCCTTCATCTTCCAGGTAACTCGCCAGACAGAATTCAGCGAGAAATCCTGACAGTCTGGATCTGGAAAGACACTCTCACCCCAGTCTGTTTCTCTACTGCACCCTTGATGTCCTCCTGCAGCAAGCCATTCCTGACTTCTCTGTGATGTTGGAGGGAGCCTGTGTTGTTTGAGATTTGGCTGACTGAGTTGGCAAAACAAGGTGGTGAATACATTTTGATTCAGAATCCTTTGTATGTCTTCTTCCCCATTGGGATACAATGTTTGAGCTTTGAAAATGACTCACTTTCAAATCTCATGGAAACAATACTTTTTAGCCTGGTTTAAAAGAGAAACTACATCTTGAAAATAGCTCCAATCATAAAAAACAAAACACCCTTAAGATTCATCATAAGTATGTTTCATTATGTACTGTGAAAAATAACCTTAACATAATATACACAAGAGACCCAAAACAATACACCACATATTTTGTTTTTGTTGACTTAGAACTTCAGTCCTCAGATAGGTGTGGACACAAAAACACCACAAAGGCTGAAAATTGACTCCTGTCTTTCTTGCAAATGTGACTTGGCAATTAGTGCCTGTGCACATCTACAAAGTCTGCCTCAAACGGGGACTTCTGACAACAATGTGTCTGTCCTGAAATAAGAAGCATCTGTCAGTTCTGAGGATAGTTTCATGTTCTGATGCAGGAGGCAGTCACTTTGTTCCCACAATCCATCTCCCATTCTAATAATGGAGACCAGCTAATTAGCATAGAGTTCTTACCTTTATTCAACAGATTCTCCGTATTGTTTGAGCTCAGCAAGCATGCTTCAAAAGCAAGTTTTCAAATTCCAGCTCTTCTCCTTTTCAGTTTACCCTATGATCTCTTTGGATTATCGTGGCAGTTTTGAAAAAGACAAAAAAATACGGACAATTGAATCTAATGTTTTGAATGTCAAAGAGAACACGATTCTACAACCTAAATTTATTTTGTAAATCCATTTGAACATCAAGGAATTTCTGGAAAATCTATCTTGAGCTTAACTCTACACATGTAACTAGCAGGAAAAAACAAGGTTGTAAGTTCAAATGTCACATTTCGGGTCTTGTTTTTCCCTGAAGAAATCAAAGTCATATCAAGGGTCTGTAAGCTGTGAAGAAAGTTACACATCAACTGTGTTTTGTAACTTTAACGACACTTGCTTTATACTATTCTCAGGCTTTAACAAAGTTTTCTTTAGGGGACATAACTTACAGTGAGTGATTATGCAGTTTGCAACTCCCTCACTGGCCTGTCAGGTCATCTCAACAGTTGATGTCTGTTTCTAATATTGTGATTGTGGTGCAGAATGAGGGGGGCGTACACTGGTACGGAACCCTTGACTCTTCAAATCCTTCCTCCCTGTGATTAATCCCCTCTGCTCCTGTGTTTAAAAAATGATTCATTACAGGCGAGCCCGCCTCGCTTTCCCCTGCACCAGCTCTCCTCAGGGGAGCCATTACCGTGCGCTCCACTGAGCTCGGATTACCTGCCTCTGACCAAACTCCTGTTTGTTTTTACAGGTGCAGCACAGCGCGCTGAGAGCGCCCACCAGCCAGAGCCAGCCGCGGAGGAAAAAGTAAGCTTCACGGACATGCTGGATGAAAGGCTGGTCTCCTTTTGAATATGGCACAACGCAGTCCACCTGACAACAATGCTCCAGTGCCAGCAGAGCCCATGACCCTGTGCACCCCACCATACCACCCTAACTCTGCCCCCTGCTGCTGAGGGGCAGCCAGCTGCTCTCTGGCTTGTGTCTTTGCTACCCCCCTGACAGAGGCTGTGAACTGCAGCAGCTAGGAGGGCAGCACATGGCGCTGTCAATCACAAGCCTGGAGGTAAAGAAAAGAGAGCGCTGCAAGGCTCAGCCTTCATCTTTGGATATAATTTAGAAAAGGAATGAAAAGCGTTGGGTTCGGCTTACCTTAGACCTCCACTGTTTTGCTTTGTTTTTGACTTTTGTGAAACTGAGAAATTTGCCTTAAGGTTAAGTTAATACAAGCTTATGAATTTATGGAAAACAAATCATGGCAATGTTTTTTCTTTAGCCATGTGTTAATATAATGAAAGGTCAAATGTCATATATATTGCAATAGATGTTTAAATAATCATTGAAATGATATGTTTTGTTGCACATTTAAAATATTAGGACAGAGTACTGAATGTTTTTCTTCTTGTGGAAAGAATTTGCTGTATATAATATAAATGCTGTCAGCTTTCTTAATTTTATCTCAGCAACAAATATATATTTATGCACTTTGTGAGTATTATTTCCAGCTGACCTTTTTTTTTTAAGTTTCTGTTACTGTACGTTAGACTGATCAATTTGAGAGTTTTATTTTTACACAGTATCGTGTCTGTATCATCAAATGGAGAATTTACAAGAATCCTGCATAAAGAATCTTGATCAGTTTGAGCTTGTGCTTTTTCATTAAATGCACTCTAGTGAGGATGGATTACACCGCTTCTTTACTTGAATACACAGTAAACACATCTGATTACACAACACAGCCATTGGAACAGAGCTCACACACCGGCCACCGCTGCGCCTTGGTTACCGAGCTCACATCAAAGCTGTGTGGCTCCACTGTGCTTCCTAATGCATTGCTTTGTTGCCTTCTCACAATAACAGGGTCCAGATGAGAGAGAAAGAGCTCATCTCACAGAGAGTACTCTCTCCATCCTCAGCACTTAGTGCTTTACATTTCCACTAAAATCACCTGGCCTATCTAATGGTTACACACACACATACTCTGGTTTTTCCATCTGTCTCCCCACAATAGTTTTTTCAAGTAGAGGGATGTAGTATGTCCTCTATCAGTTTTCTCATCCATATTTAGTTTACATACAAAATAAATCTTTTGACAATTTTGATTATTTTCGCATAAATGCACTACTGAAAAAGTAAAAAAAAAAGTTCCTTCAAAATATTTACACTTCATACTGCACTTACTCAATATATGAGCTACATAAGAGGCAGTTAAACTTTCACCTTGCTAATACACGTTTGTATGAAAAATATGAGTTTCCTCCTTTACCTGCTCTATGTCTTTCTGATAGTAGACAAATGGCAAGTACTCTCTTTTAAAATATACATAGTTAGAACCGAAGTTGGGCTGAACTGAGGCTTGGACCCCACCAATGGGAGTTTGTTGTAACTGAGTGGGGGACTGAGCATCGCACCCCTCCTCATGCAGTAGCACGCTGGTGAAAGAGCATCCATCTGTGCTTTGTGAAGAGTTTGATTGGCTCAGGGGGACCTGGTGAAGCCCCGGGCTATCTCTTTTGACAGGCTGATAGAGACATCACTGGGCTCTCCCAGGAGCTGCCACCAGGGGTCCATTTCAAAGTGAGAGGGTGTGGAGGTGACCCTGAGCTTCTGACGAGCTAAATCCCACACACTGGCTGAAACCCTCCTACATTCTTGGCTCCATTGGCGCTGGGGGGCTGGTTTTGGCTGTGCTGGGAGGAAGGCAGAGCTGGCGAGGGAGGGGTGGAGGGTACAAGCAGATCACTGGCAAGACCCGATGAAGTGTCCCGAAGAAGTGAAACCAATTAAGCAATACTCCCAGGGTACTTTTAATCGACATTTCAGCAACCAAATTGCCACCAGGACATCTAAATCTGACAGAACACGTACAAATAAGTCTGACAATTAGTGGGCCATAAAGCCCAATTTAACTAAAAAACTCACTTTGGTGAAGAGCAATTTTTAAGTTGAAATAATACTGTGTCATGGGCAGACATATTATTGAGGCAAATGCTGTCAGTGACATTACGAGAGGTCGTATGGGAATACGGTTGACTGCCTCTAAGCTGTCAAATCTTTGAATCAGTGGCACTGAGGTTGTGGACTTGGATGTTCCCTGTATCATTCATAGTCAGTGGATCATACAGACGAGTCTGACAGGGTTGCAACAATTGTTGATTCGGCTCTACGTGCACCAATGCACACTCATGCTACCTACTCATACACACAAACAGTACATGCACACAAACACACATAAGCCCCTCTTCAAAGAAGTGTAATCATATTTAGGGAATTATTTATCATTGTATTTTCTCCTGGGAAGGCTACGAATCTCAGCAGAGGAAGTCATCATGCAATATGGTCCCCGAATGCAGTGGGGAAAATCCCTGGATGTTTTACAAGCTTACTAATGAACATTTGAGCCACACAGCAGTTAACATTGTCTGATCACATTTTTTTCTCCAGTAGTTGTTGTTGTTGTGCATGGTGTGGCAGTGATGTCTTCATCAGGCTGTCAAAAAGGAAGTGCCTGCAGCTGTGGCGGATCCCCCTAGAGCCTGTCATCTCCTTGTTTCCATGGCAGTCCTTCAGGCAGCACCACAGGCAGGCTGTGTGCAAGGACCCATACAACCTGTTTTTTCAGCAGCCGCTCCTCTGATGTTCAGCCCCGGAGCGGGCGTCAAACTACCAAGTGCAGAGAGAGAGAACACTGCACCCTTTCTCTGTGTCGCAGTTCTGCTCTGCTGTACAAGAAGATGCATAGCAAAAAAAAAAAAACCTTCTCATTTGAATAAGCCACTATTCTCAGCACCTCCTTAGTAATTGTTACATGTGCAATGCCGTTAAGGTTCTCTGACCTCCTCTCTGAGAGACATAATGCGCACAGTAGGACAAAGTAAGAAAAGCGCGACTCACAGTTGACTTACATGTGTTAAAGCTCTTGTGCACGTGTTATTTGGTCTGCTTGTACCACCTGAGAGGCAGGTCATGGAGATCGGTGGCTGCACTCCGAGTCCCAACTGGCCTAAATTAAAGGTGCAGAGGTTATGGTCTGCCTCCAGACAGAACCCTGACACCAGTAAAGAGCAGAATTTGCCAGGCATCAACTCAGTGGAAACACAATCCAAATGACAGAACAGACTGAGTTTGCTACAGTTACTGATTGCTTTGCTTATATGGGCACATCTACCTGAGGAGGCTGCATGGGGAGTTTTTTAAATGATGCTGTTGCCGGCTTTTGCTGTTTGTTCCAGATTGTAACTTAACCAGACGGCACATTGCTTTAGTCTCTCCTGATGATAGACGATATAAATCATGGTAACTAGAATTGATGTTGTCTCTGGGAATAGGGGTGGAAATATGACTGTGATAACAACAGAGAGAAAAATGGTCACTAATAGCAGCTGTTTTCAGTAGCTCCAGTTTACTAATAATTCATTTTGTGGCCCACAGTACACACTGGTGTTAAGACATGGCAAAAGCCATAATTCTTTATAGCATCAAGAATAGAAGATGGCCTTTAAGAGCTGAAATTAAATCATTGGCCTTTAAAAGCATCTCTCTAAGGGGCAAGCTGCATTAATAAATTCAACTGATTCTGCTTTAATATTATTCAGAGTGCATTAAAATGAAGACAACAGCTGGGATCATGCCCAGTCTCAGGAGTATTGCTTGAGCGAGATGCAAAGCATGTCTGAGCACAACCCCGCGTTGCGCTCAGACAGGGGGGGGACAAGGTCTCAGTGTTACAGGTGCAGGCCTGACAGTTGCTGTTCCCGGATCAGAGGTTGTTGGGTACTGACATTGGCTGCAGGACAGCTACTGCTTGCCTCAAAAAACAATGTCACATGGGAACAGACACCTGGCCACCCAGCCAATCAGGCCAACTACTGCCACAATCATGACAGTACTGCTTATGAGAACTAAAAGAACCTTCAAACTGTTAAATGCTTTATTTTTATAGCCACTGTATGGAATAGTTATGGGCATACTTTGTTATGTTGAAAAATGGATAAACTGTAGGAGAAAAAAGCTCCTCTATGGCTTTGAAAAAAGAAGAGGAAATAAAGTGTTTCTAACATTTGGTGTTACATCAGTGCTCTATAGTTAGCACGAGCACATGCGTCAGGAAACAATACAAAGAATAATTGAACTGCATATTTCATTCTAATTAACAGTGCTATAACGCAATGTGACTCTCAGCCTCCTGAGGAAAGAGCACCATATTTTGTTTGATGAATCTGCTAAAGCCACAGCTAGTCTCGCCACTAACCCCTGGGGAATCAGGTATCATTAGAGATATGAACAGATCTGCTTTTTGTCTCGGTGAAAGAAGGGGAAAACACATTTCCTCCGTGCTGGCACATGGTTGAATGTGAAAGTGTTCAATATTAATAGCCTTTCATCAAGGACACAATTAGGACACCTCTATTTGACACATTCTATAGGTTCTGAATGAATATGGATATATGGTCCCAAGGAAGGAGCCACTGGCTGAATAACAAAGTGAAATCTCCAGCAAACCCAGCAGAATGAAGAATGCACAACATGACAATTGGGGAGTTGATGTATGTTTTGATCCAATGTGAATTTCAAAGAAGCAAGAGACTCTAAGTGTAGTATTATTAGCCCGATGTATAATTCACGGCCAAGGGCAAGTTGTATATTTATCCAAATTAGCATACACCCCACTATACAAACACACAAATGCAGCACACATATTAAAGAGGCCACATTACTTTCATCTGGTACACTTGAAGTATTACTCCTTGTACTTGGAAAACACATAAACACTACTTGTATGTTTCAGTATTTCTGTTCCTTTCAA
This sequence comes from Siniperca chuatsi, assembly GCF_020085105.1. Taxonomy (NCBI): domain Eukaryota; kingdom Metazoa; phylum Chordata; class Actinopteri; order Centrarchiformes; family Sinipercidae; genus Siniperca; species Siniperca chuatsi. Next base: position 13,300,550 of record NC_058045.1, on the reverse strand, counting down.
GAGAATTAAAAAAAAAACGATTAAACCTTGACACTGGTTAGAGGTTTATACAGAGCCCATTTGATTAGTGAGTGCAGTTTAGGATATGTAATTTTCTACACCAGAGGTTCTTGGTGCTGACTGCAAAGCTAAGGTGTGAAGAGGGCTGTGGTGAAGTGAGGAGACTAATCACATGTGTATCACCCCTGAGCACGGTCTCCTCCAAGCTCTGCCACATTATGACACCGGAGAGTCATTGTAGCCGACGAGCAGTTAGGCCCATTAACCAGAGCGACTAATTATCGGCTCCTACAAGGTCTTCAAGCTCTCAGGCAATGCATGCTCTCATTTCTGATTAAAAACATAAATGCATGCAGAAAAAAGAGGATCAATTACAGCGAGGCAGAACAGATAACAGCCCCGTACCAGAGTAATTAGGCTGGGTGTTTCATCGAAACCGCTTGCTCTGTGATGAAGGTTTAAAGAGTCCAGTGGCAGAAACACCACAACTGTGTTTGTTTTATTTATGATGCTGCAGTGTCACCCACCGGGGCCCAATTAGCCTGCGACTGATGCCTTGGAAAGCATCTCTCTGCTCCTCTTTGACAGGAAATGAAAGCTCCACTTGCTTATGTCCTATGAGTGACTTGTGGGCTTCAACATGTTAAGGGCAGTCTGGCCAACAGCAATGACTTGAACATACCACCACAACCTCCCTTCTTCTTTCAGGCGATTAGCCAGTATATTTCATACCATTTAACTGTGTCAGCAGAGTACGTCGTGGGGATAATGTGCCAGTTTTGGAAGTATTTAGGCTACGGATTCACTTTCTCCTGGCTGATTTGATGGTGATGCTCTGTAATGTATGTAACAGCCTTCTTGGCGTTCCTTACCCACATGAGGGAGCACCACCATAAGGAATGAGCCTGATTGCAATGTTGGCTTGAGTTCTTACACCAGCTTCAAAACGTTTGTCAAAGTAATTTTCTTAATTAACTGCGATGTGCTCTGATTAGAATAGTATTTACCAATTTACATGATATCAGGTAGCATTGGGTTTAAATTGGCTTTCATGGACGTAATGCATATATTTTACAACAAGAGAGAGAAATTAAGCAGTAAATGATCTAGTCAAGCTTTGATATGGTATTATAAATACTCCTACATTTTTTAAAGGACATGCTCATTTTAGCGAGCAGCTTTTCTTTCAGTCTTGATAACAACAACTGTTTTTAAAACTACTGTAATAGCAGTCCTTTACACCTTCCTCTTTTCTCCATTAGAACTACACAGTGCTTCATGTAATCCTTGAATTACTACACACACACTCACAGGCACACACACACACACACAAATACAGACAGACATAGTTTATGAGTTTCAATAGGCAAATGAAAAAGAATGTCTATGGTCCTTTAAGCAAGCAGCAAGAGACCAATTAGCAGTATCTCTATTCAATTTCTCCATATCTCTACTTAGTGAGTGTGAGGGAGAGAGAGGTCTGGGGGGAGGAGTTTGAGCGGCACAGACAGGAAGAGAGAAAACAAAGCCATCATCTCCCAATGCTTGCCCTCCTCTCCCCTCTCCTCTGCAGCTCCAATTACTGGCTTCTCTCCCTGCCATCAGTATGCAGCAGGGCCGCTCCTCTCCTCCACTCGCCCCAGGCCATTGAATACGTTACCTCCGCTATGGGGCTCGGGGCTCAGGGGCACTGTGCCCCCTAACCCCCTGGATAATTTGGGATTCCTGCTCCTGCCTTCGAGAGCTGAAAACAAATAAAACACCCAGATAAATAAAGAAATAAGGTTGCCTCACAAATATCCCAAGATCTACTGATTTATTGATTTGTTTGTTCTACTTATTATTTGTAAATCATTACTGATCCGCAACCACCCGCACCTCCATCCTAAACCTATGTGAGAGGATGAGAGTGCACTTCAATCAGGCCGAAGTTTTGAGCAGCTGAAGCAGCGGAAATATATTTTTTAAAAGTGAAGTTTATTTCTTCTTCTAACAAAAATAAGCAAAATGAATATAATTTTTTTTGGACTATTTTATAGAGTAACATTGTACGCAGTTGTCTCTATTGTTTTGCAGTCAGCCACATTTGAAATGTATTGTTTCATTTATAGTGTAGATACTTATTTTGTTTTTTGTGTTCTTTTTTGTTTGTAAATTATGCAAGCATTATTTCTGACATTGTAACATAAAAATTTTGACTTTCTTTCTCCTCAGACATCACTTTGTTTCTCACAGAATGAAAACAGCCATCTTAAATCTCTTTTACTTGAATCATTCTGCAAGACCACAGCCCGTTTTGTTTTATGCGAAGACCATTGTCATCTTAGAATAAGTATTTTCATTCTTTTGCACCCCAAAATCTGCACAAGGCAAGTCTATAAAGCTGTTCAAACTAGACTGCCTTTGGCTTAGATTCCTTTTCCATCTCACTGTCTTTGTCAAAGGTTTAAGGTTTGAGATAGCTCACAGCTACACACCATGCAATTCTTAATAAAGCACATCAGGTTTCAGACACAGTACAGAAAGGTGTGTTTTAAAATCCTTTTTGAAAAACGAACGAAAGTATTTTATGGAGAACTTGTCAAACTATAAAAGCCCCATAATCTAGCCCCCTACATCACTACTTGTATCAGTATCACAATGCTTAAGTGGAGCTGAATGTAGTGAAAATGCACGCAATCATGAGGTGGAATGAATAACAAAGCAGTGCTCCACTGCGGATCTAAAACTGTGAAAGAGTATCTCTGTCTGCCTAAAGCCTTTTATGTTGACAAACACCTACACTGTAGTTCTCATGCAGTGATCTGTGTCCACAGCTGCTCTTCCCACTCGCCTGCGAGCAGATGCATGCTTCGCTCTTTTGGGTAGAGCCTCATGACTGACTGAATTGTTTTGGAGATTGGGATAACAATGAAATGCAAAGAAATGGGGTGGAAACGGTGGCGTGAAAAAGGAGATCTTCCACTTCATTGTACTGCTCGAGGAGGTAACTGAGAGCAGAACCCCAACGTGGGCCGTCCAAGTCAGATCGCACTCACATCGCACCCAAACCTCTACATTCTCCTCGTAGTGACATTAATGTCTGTTTAATATGCTTCTGTTTCTCCAAAAACAGTTGGTGTAAATGATTACTAGATTACTTAATATAGCGCTGAATCAATTCTCAAATGTGTCTGTTCCTGCTACACAGAGCAGGCTGGCTAGGGGAGCAGAGTGAGACAGTGAGTATGATAGAGCCATGGGGAAAATTATGAGACTATTAAGGAGACACTGTTGTTACTCTTGGCTTCTTCCAGGATTTTGTCAGCGAATGTATCTCCATTTTAATAGTTGGCAGCAACTGGTCAGGCAATGTCAAATCTGCTGGCCACATGATTTTATATCGTGATATTGTCAAATAATGTGTTCACAAATTCACCCATGATGTAATGTCAGGTGAGGTAATCCACTTACAATTATTAAGAGGCCCCCGTTTTTCTTCTTTCTTCCATCATGGTGCACCGGCAGATTCCAGTTTTGACTTCAAGGCTTGTTGACCGTAATGAAGCACTGCCCCATAATGGTCCATATGCAGAAAATTCTACATTTGAAACAAACCACATACATGGTGGAATTTGACAAGCTCATAAAGTATCATCTGCTTAAATGCCTTATGACAATGTAAGATTAATGACAGTCCATTCAGTGCTAAGCAGCAGAGGTAGAAGAGGCACCTGCTCCTCAAGGGCCAGCTCTAATCATTCTCATCTGGACTCCCCGCTGACATACTAACCTGCTGTTCCTAAGGAAAGGAGATCTGCCTCCCAGATCCTCAAACACTTTTCTGGGCCCGCCGTATTACTTTCCTAATTCAGCCCAGATGTGACGTCCCCACACTGCCATCCTGTTTTTTTCTTCCTCGCTCTGCTTCATCTCATTCCCACCTGCTAGCTGACCTAGGGACCCAAGGCCCAGACTCTCATTTGGTTTGCCGTTCTCAAAGTAAAGTCCTGCTCTTTGAATTGCAGCAATCATTTTTTTTTTATTTTGCCTCAGCCCGGAGGGTCTGTAGTGAAGTCTGTATACTATAGAGAGTACTGGAATCTTCCTACTGTCACATCCTCGCATGCCTTTTGAGGTCTTAATAAGAATCCCCTTGGTCATAGCAGTGGTCAGCCTTCCATGTAGATGGAAAACAACTGGTGATACCTATAGTACATACCTACAGACTCCGTCTGTTAGGCTTCATGCATACAGTAACAAACATCATTATACCTATTCTTCTACACCACCTAATGATCATCAATAAACAAGTCTAATCAATGTGTTTTGGACCACTTTGGGGTTGGTCTTCTTCTGTTCTTGATTAAAACAACTGAAGATTTTGCATATTTTACACCTAAAAATAAGTGTTTTGCCCTTAAAAGACTGGTTTTAAATAAAAAATTATTAAAGCAATGTCATTGTTGGATGATAAACACCATCGGTTCGCACTGACCGCCTGAAAGATCTCTACTTTAATTGGATTGCTTGGCTTCCCCAAGCTGATGGACATGGTTGTCTCTCAGGACCACTGAGCGTCTGTCTCCACTGGATGGGCCCCAGTAAATAATCTCTCTCCCCTAAACGCTTACCGTTAATTGTGTTTTTTTCTTTTTCTTCTTCTTCTTGGTGGAAGGGGGGTTTGGGAAGGGGATAATTAAGACAATGCCTTTGCGCTTCACTTTGGAGCGGGGATCCCACTAGGGCTGAGGCAGGTGCCTCTTACTGGAAGAGACTTACTGACAAGACCTGCCAATCAAGCCCGTAGAGCTCTCCATTTCTTGAGCTCTTAGGTGCTCTATTCCCTTTAGTCCTTTTATTCCAAACACAGTTTTAAAATGCTGGGGATTAAGCAGGTAACAAACAGGCCCAGTCTGTCGGAGGGAATCAGTGTTCCCAAGTCTACGTGTACATCGTCTGTCTCAGCCTGTTTACAGCTGCACTCAAGTTGGAAGGTTTTATCTTACAATTGATGGGAGAGCTCAGAAGTGGAATTGTTACACTAAAATAAAAACTGTGCAACAGTATCGATAAAAGCTGCTGGGAAAACTGATGTCATATAGCAGCACAATGTCTTTTTATTTATTTTATTTTCAGTGTGTTTGGCGCCAAATAAACTCCTTGGTTGTACTCATCTAATGCCAAACACTGTTTCTATATCTTCTCTGCGTTTCTTAATTCCTGCTGTGCATTTGCATGGAGAGTACTACCACTATACAAAGAATCTTTGAGCAACACAGAAGGAGACTCCTTTTTGTTATTCTCATACCTGACCTAGAGGGCATTGTCAAACTGTGCAGAACTGTGCGGATGTATCATATAGTATAATAACATAATCAAGGCAAAAATGTAATGGTTGTGAAAAAAAACGTTCTCTTTAAACTTGCTCCTCATCTAGTAGACAGGCTGGAGAGAGGTGCCAGCAGCTATTCACAACGAAGCGGGAAAGCAGGTCATGGAGTCACGGCCACTAAGAGCTGCTGTGCTATAGAGTGCCACTGACAGGCTTATACAAGGCCAGGGCCTCATCTGACTGCAATGCAAAAATCTAGGCACTGAATATGTTCTGCTGTTGAGACATAGAAAAGATATCTTTGTACAAAGAATATCTATATCCATCCAGAATATTTGCACACTGTTGGAAATTAATAAATGTTTCATTAAAAAAAAGAAAACATCCCAGTGAGTTAACGTTGAAAGTCAGAAATAGTGTAATTGACTCTCATACATTTCGTTTGATTCTCATGTAACATTTTTTGATTTTTATTTTTGAAAAATGGGCAGCCACTCGCTTTGTGCTAAATGTGATATGGGAGTTAAGTGAATGGGAGAGTGGATCTGAATTCCCCAGCAACCATAGCCACTCGTCACACACAGACAGGAAATGGACAGCCACTTTGGGGAAATTCAATTCAGTTGTCGTCCACTGTGAAAAAGATTGAATCATGTAGGCATTTGAGGTGATTTAATGGTGTTAACATACGCACAGCGGAGCTCCATGACTTAAGCTGCACAGGCTTTGGATTATTGAGTTCAGTGTAAAATCAGTCACTTCTCCAGAGTCCATCTGACTGGGAGAAATGGATGGACATTAGGAGGAATTCTGAAAGTGATCCATTTTTTGGGGGGGTAAACTAGTGATAGATTTCACCCCAGGCACAGTTTTAACAGTCACTTAAAATTCACTGGATCTCACTTCTACTTTGTCTTTCTTCAAATGCATTTGGGTAACCTCAGATTTGGATGTTTTTTAAGTTATCATGCAAGTTCTGATACGTTAAAAAAGAAGTGTCTGAAAGACACGTATGGCAGGGGGTTGGGATAGGTGGCTTGAAGCTGCTTTTGTCTTCCCTTGATGTGAAGGGCCAGAAGGTCAGATGAGTCTGGCCAATGAAAATCAGAATTTTCTTTCATTTGAAACACCGGTAAATTGTAAGCTTTGTGAGAGACCATTCATTAAATCAGAACTCAGAGAGTAGGTCTCTCTGCAAAAGATACAGTATAGTGGCAGCATTTTGACCATACATGGACATAAGACCCTCCAAAATTGGTCACGCTACATAAAAACATTGTAAATCATACTGATGATGTGAATGTTATTGTATATGTTATATTTTCTATGCTATGCAATGGTACTTGCTACACAGCAAGATAGACCAAAAACAGTCAATGATGTCATCCAGGACTTTGACGTTCTTTATGGACATAATGCATTTTCTGTTTCCCCCTGCCAACCTTTCTCCATTAACTGTTGTTATGTATCTCTGCTAGAAAAAAATATAACCAAAGGTTCCTTGGCTTTGAGCGCTGATGATAAATTCTCCTGTGATCAGCACAGCATTTCTCCTGACACTCATATTTGAAGAAATATTTTGCATACAGTAGTTGTAACCCAAGGATAGAAATATATTTGCTTTGGTCCTGCTGGCCAGATCAAGTCTTTCAAAGAATTAAAATGTTTGTTGGTTGGTTATAAACACTTTGGTCATGTAGTGTATAAGGAAGATGGCCTCTAGGGGCTGCTAGCAGGGATTTTCCTGCATCCAGAATTGTTCACTCATTTACTCTTCCCCAAAATATATAGAGTGTAAATTGTCAAAATTAGATACATTTTCAGTTTATTATTCTGTTACTTACTCTCTGTTGTCACACTAAAGGGCTGCTTTTCTGTCGACATATATACAATGCATGAGTTTAAGCTGGCTAGCATTAGTGTTGTGGCCATTACAGTCAAGTCAACTTTATATAGTCCAAAATCATAAATAACAAATTTGCCTCAGAGGGCTTTACAAAAGTCCCCCAACGGGGAAACAAAAGGATTAATACTGGTATAAATAAACTTCATAAGACATTGTCTGGTGGAATGATTGGAGCACACTATATACTATAAGATCTAATGTAACTATTTAATGAAAAGTAAACAATTCGGACACCATCACAGTTTCAATCTCATTTTGTCATCATGGCATGGTTTGCACAGTTCAGTTTCTGTAAATTAATTGATTCTGTGTCAGCTGATAAAGAAACATTCTTTCCCAAATCAAAAAAATACAATGTTTTTGTTTTTAATTCAAAATATAATTGTGTTAATTAAAGATGTTAACTTCTCTTACATTCAAAAAGATGTCTTTAAAAGGTAAAGAGAACTTACAAATACTTGACCGAGTGAACAGCAGCATGAACTCCTTACACTTTATATACTGTATACATATACACGTCATTAAGACTCCCACAGCATTTTTCCGTAGGACAAACTGTCTGTTGCAGCGTGCAAGTGGCCAGCAGGCTTGACCTTGAGTTTCACTTTGTACACTCGCAATAAATAAATATTATTAAAAGAGAAATGAACTCATTCTCTCCTGTCTCTGCTTGTTATTGTCAGTTTAAGTTTGCCTTGTGTTGAACATTCACAGTTTTGTCCTCCTCACCAGCAGAGATACGAACAATGTCCGTTTCTAAAGACTTCCTCATCAGCTGCAGAGAGCGTGGGAGTCCTGGTATCTGGAAACAAGCTTTAGCTGACTTTTTTCAGACTACAACAACATCCTCCTCCCTATGCTCCATGCACATGTCCTCTCACTCCATGCATTATAACCCTGATGAGCTGACCACATCCTTGGAACACTTCACAAGATAAATAATTGAACTCTCAATAGCCCTTGATGGACAAAAATTGCTCCTCCAGCTGCCACTTCTTCTTTTGCTTTGTTCTCAAGAGCAACAACAACAAATGGGCCTTTGCAGAATCCCACACTAAGAAAAACACATTTCACAATGATAACACATAAGAGCTGGGGTTACATTACTCTCCTGCTCAGATGATTTGTGCCATTAGAGGTAGCCTATGTGTTGTACAAATAGTAATAAAGAAGCCTTCAAAAGAGATATGTGATCTTAAAAGAGTGTTTTATCCCGGTACATGACTGATGTCACTATCATCAGTTATCTGTTACCAGCTAACTTGTCTTTTCAGCAATCAAGAGAGAAGGCAAACAAAGCTTTCAGAGCGAGAGAGGAGGACTTTGAACAATAGGTGGCAGTGTGCTCCCACAGAAGGCAGCTACAGTATCTGCAAGTTGTCTGAATCCAGTCTTGGCAGAGGAAGGCTTGAGGCTGTTCAGCGGATTTAATTAGACAGAAACAGATACTCACATGTTCATTTCTCAGCTGCCTCCCATCCATTTCTTTACAGTCTGTTGGGGAAAAACGCTTTATGGTCCAATTGTAACTTTAACTGTGAGCACAAAAAGAACCACACATTCATAGTGAAAAGCCAAGTGTTAAGACCTTGTTTCACACCTCCTAGAGGCAACCATTACAGCAGGTAGAGCTGTCAGAATCACAGGCCAACTGTTAAAATACACAAAAGAGAGGGCAGAGACTTTTTCCATGGACAAAGAAAGTATTTTTTTTAAAAGTCTCGAGGTGTCCTCCTGGCTGAAAACCCCACCCATGCTACTCAAACAAAGACCTACAGAAACAGTTGTATCTGCAAAGACAGAAATACTCATAATTCTTACATTTATAATGATTTCAGGACACTGACTCTTTCTCTTTATTCTTAGGGAGCTTGTTTCACTTAGTATGACTTTTTTTAAACATGTATTTTTACTATTGAGCTATATGTATTCATTATATTTTATGACTTTAATTTTTGAGCTGTTTACCGCTGTATCGTGTTCTGGTAAACCATCACATTGCTCAAAATCAAACAAATCAGTACAATCTTCATTCATGTGAATTTAAGTTTCATTCCACGTGGCAGTGGGATATGCTAACATCATGTATGCTAACATACATGACGAATGCCAGCAGAGGAACAAAGCATGAAAAAAAGAGGGGGTATAATTGAATCAGATGGAAAATGTGGCTGTGTTAGTGACAGTGGGGGGACAAGGAGCTGGAAGAACAATATTTAGACCAATGGTAGTTAAGAAAGTGGCCTGGCCTACCACTAACCTTCACATCCATATTAAAAGCAAGGTGTCACTGCATGCAAATTAGAAGTAACCGGGTAAAGCACTGTTAATGAACCCTGCTATTGAACTACATACAGCAGGCTTGTCATTAGATAGGTGCACCATAAATAGTCCATTTGGCCGAGAGCCAGAGGCAGAAGCGAAGGCAGAGTTACCAGCAGTGGGATAGGGCCTTTATTGTGTTATGACAGACAGAGGGGACGATCAGACAGGATAGAGATATGGGCTTTCCTTTCCAGATTAATTAAAGAAAGGATCAATTAACAGTGATGAAAACCATGGCGGCATACTGACTAGCTGATAGGCCAATCAAGCCTTGAAATGCAGAGTAGTTGGCATGTTTTATCTCTCCAAACTTAATTGCAATTTTCCAGAGGGAATGACGTGATCAAAATGGCGGGGTGAAATTAGCTCCACATGAATAAAGTATTTATTTGATGCATTTGTTCTGCGATTTCAGGACTAAGTCTGTATTGTATTTATATAGGAGATGGTTGTGGTTTTTTTTGTTTTACTGTGCACACAGAAGTTCCTAATTTCCCTGCTCACCTTTATCATGGTAATTGTGAACATGGTTCCACTCCTCAACATTAGCTTTTGCTGAGTAGCAAAATGCCTTGGCTGAGGACAATTTGTCCCACACTGCCCAATCATGTCAGATGCCTGTGGTTATACAATATGGAACATTCATGAGTTAATTTGCATATCAGGACATGCATTTCATATCCCCTCACTGCTGCTGCTTTACGGCAGATTCGAGGCAATAATGACCTTACAACAGATGAAAAGAACAAAGATTTGATGGCTCACTTGTGGGGGTGAAATGAATGCAGTATGCGCAAAAAATCAGAGGAGGGAAAAACATGCATACAGAAATGTGATGTAGAAGTTTACTAGTGAAGCAGGAGTTTGCATAAGTAACGTAGCAATGACCTTTAACCCAAGAAAACAGACATTATATCTAGGGTGTTTGGTGTCGTCATCTATCCCCATCCCCCCACACAAGGCTCATATTTGGGCAGTAAAGGAACCAAATCATTCTGAGATCCCAATGAACATATTTACAATGCTTTACAAAGAAGCTCCACTGTACTGTTAAAAGTTGTAAAATTATGCAACAAATTCAAGTTGCACTGGTGGTCTTTAGAATGTTACCATTTGCTTGTTTTTAATAATTTATCCAGTTATTATAACAATATTAGCTAAGATTAAACACACACACATTGCTCATTACCTTGGGAACACAGCCCACCAAAAGCTCATTTCCTGTTGAGGAAGACTGCCTAACCCCGATTGACCCTCAGATATTCCCATTACCATGGGCCAATGTTTAAGGGAAAGCTTATTGAGCTACCTCAGCTGGAACACCCACCACTGATTTATGAGCTGGAGACTACTCTGCTTTTAATGATTATCTGTTTATTTTTCCCCCCACAAATCATATCAGAAACAAGGAAACAGGATGTATTATTCAAATGTGCCTGGAAAAAAAAAGAAATCATAGGAATCACAGTATAAGAGTCTTCTGCGTGTTGAGAAAAATCTGAAGTGTAAAAATAAAATGTAAGAAAAAATAACTTATTTTGAAATTCTCCTAGGGAGGGGGGATATTTAAAAAAGTTTATTTTGAAGTTAATTTCTCATTTGGTTTCATTTCTATTTTACATTAGTGTTTTTAATGTGCAAGAAGTCAGTAAAAAGAGAGATGTCAACATGCTTGTCTCCCTATACAGTCTATGACTAATTAATCTAATCTCTGGCAGTCTTTAAACAGCATGGGAATAAATGGAATAAATGCAGTCCACCTATATTCCTCTGACACCTTTCATTACAAGAACAAGGCCTTAACTGTAGGTGCCGTAACCTCTCTGCCTTTTCTGGCGGTGTATGACCATTATGCACAACAAGAATCCTGAGATCTATCCATGTCAATAATACTGCTAGATGGAGGAGAAGCTTAAGTGAGTCTGTCATGGCAATTATGGTGGATAGTTGAGGACTATCAGGTCCTGAGCTTGCACACCGCCAATTTGATCTATCCTGAACATAAAGAGTCTCCTGTGAGCATGGGGGAAATTGAAAAGATGCACTTATCTACCTAATGGCAATAGCTGAGGAAAATCACATGCATTTTACAGCAAGGAATAACTGTATTTGAGGTGTAGTATCAGTGTGTGCCCTGTGGCCATATTCAGCAGCTATGTTTGATTATCCATCAGGCTGTGTCAGAATGTGAGTGAATGCTACTGTAACCAGCTGACTGGTTAAGGCAAATGCCACTGAATTGTCATTCATTTTATAATTTGCTTACTGACATCCCAGTCAGTCTTTGACAGGAGTGTCTGAAAGCATCAGCCAACATCTCCCAGCACCCATATGTAGCAGGTATACGCCTGTTTGTTTCTCATTTATGAACGTCTGGTGACAGCTTTCGGAGCTGTATGATGCACTCTAAACAGAAAACTTTGAATATGAACTTACTTTTGCCTGTAGTGGAAGAGGGATTGACGGATTCTGCATTGTGGTTTTAAATTATCAAAAAATCAGCTTCCATGCCACTGCTGTAACTAGTTAAGAGATGTTTTTTATTCCACAGTGATAGCATTGTAGCACATTATCTCAAGTATATAAGTTACTTAAATGAGACAGTGGGACTATATGAAACCAGAGTAAGCCAGTAAATGTAATGTGTTTGTGCATGGACATCAATGGTGAGGCAGAGCCATTTTACAGTCATTTATCTGAAAATGGCAACATAATGTAATAACATTTGGGAAGAAACTGTTTTGATTGGGATGGGATAGTCTGCCAAGCTGAAGTTACATGCTGAAAACACAATATTAGTGTCCATCATTTGAGGTAACTAACAGGGTTTCAGTTTCAGGGTTTTTGGGAAATCAAATTAGTCTGCCAGACATCCAATTTGTGTTTTGGTTTAGTCAAATGTAGCTGCATAATATGCTGGAAGCCACAAGACAAGAGAAAAGAGCCTCATTTGTGTTGCATAACACATAAATGTGCTGCTCTTGATGTGAAATGGAAACTTTTATTTTGCTAAGCAAAGAAATGACCTACACTTGATGTACTGAAGACTTTGTAATCGAAAGGTTCACACACAGCAAGCTGCTCAGCAAATCCAATGTGAATAATACATTTCCATTAAAAAGGCTCATTAAAATAATTGTTGGTCAATAAACTAGCGAGAGTAGAAGTTAGCCTCCAAACGGTCGGCAGGATTGTCAAGCTTCTATGGTGAGCACATAGTTCTTCCACAGCTAAATCATATCAGATGGACTATTGACAGCATCCTGTCAATAGCTGAGCCCTTGGAGGGTTAGCTATTTGCACATTGACTGATTGACTGTTTCTTAATAGACACATAATTGGTGACAAAGACCTTCCAATGAAGTGTCATTTCCCAGAGCATTTGTGATAATTCACAGCCTGTCCCATTTTCTGTTGGACACAGTCCCAAAGTAGGGGCTGTGATGAGAAGCATGAACCACTAGACAGTGTCACACTGACAGGAGAAAATGTACAGTATTTGCAGCATGGTGAAATAGCTCAGCAGTAATCACAATGAATACAAGACAAACAAACCAGATAGCTGGTATGGGATCTATAGATGGAAACATGGAGGATGCAATATGGAGCATCTCAAACTTTGACCTGATATAACATTATTCATTGGCAGTAATATTACACGCTATTTCCTCTCATTCCAGACTGTGGACAATGTTGATGGATAGTAATTTTCACATGGCACTTTTGTTTACCTTATTTATCTGCTCTCCTGTCTGACATAACCATCAGAGAGACAAAGCATTTACAGCCGGCTGCTGTGATTGCAATGTAGTGAGTGCAGGCATTCAAAGAGGAGGACGAAGAAGGAGAAGAAAGAGAGAAAAAAAAAAGGAAAAACGCCCCCGTGATCCTGTAGCATTTCATGAAGGCACTGCTTTTCAAACCAGCTGCTTGGAGGATTTTTAACATCTATTAATGCAGAATTACTCCAATTACAAGCCTTCTTTGCACCAAGGCCCCCTTCCGCTGCCTGCGTTAGATAGCGCACACCTCTGGGAGCCAATCACAGCCTTCACAGCCACTGGCAGCAGATGTAAGCAATTTACTTCTGATTTCTTCATATTCAGTGTGAGACAAGCTCCTGGTGACCCACGACCCTGGAGCCTGCAGGATTCTAACCCTATCAAATTAAAGCTCTCTGCTCACTTATTCCCTAGCGCTCCTCTGGTGCTAAGCAGCCATCTCGCTGCATAGCAACGCCGGTCGGGCGTGCTTGCTCATACGCCCTGCCTCATCAGCTGCTATTAGGGAAAATATACAGTGCTCTAATTGGATGAGATTCAGCTAAGGAAGTGCAGTTAAAGGTCATTTTCCACCGTGTGCCTCCTGCTCTTCAGAATAATTTCTGTGTCCACCATCTTTGGGAGCTGTTAAACAATAGCGCCAAAGTTACAATCCTTTCTCTCTTTTCCCGACAGAGTTCCACAGGCCGTGATGAGCAGCAAGTCCTGTGAATCATGTAAACAACATGGCCAGGCCCTGACCAATGTGGTCTGTGTCAACTGCACATCTCTTCCACTGTCTTCCTTCAAAGTGTCCTGGTGCCTATGTCATAACCTTCTCGTTAGCCAATTTCATACATTTGCAAAACGTTAGAGAAGACCATCTACTATTATAATTAGTAGTCATTTTGCTGTATTTTCTCTTCATGATGTCAGTTTCAAAGGCTGCTTTGCCATGTTTTCTCTAGTAAAAGAGATGAACAAACATTTACAGTTGTTTTCTCAGATCTAATATGATGCTTTCAGATGATCAATTATAGCAATAGCTCATGATTACCATAGATGATTTGAGCCTATCGAAAGTATACAGCTGTAGAACCATTACTAGAGATGAAACAATCATTCAACATCATCAACCAATTAACCTGTTAAATACTGTAATATGCAACACTGCTATACCTACATTTTGTCTAACTGTGTACAGAAAATGGCTGTCACATGGAAAACTCACTTTCATACCTGGCCATCATAATTTTTTAAGAACATTAAAACATCCCAGTGTAAAGGTTTTATTAAGCGTTTAAGTGATTAGCATTAGCATTCTTGCTTATCAAGCTCTAATTTAAAGACATGTTAAAGTGTCAGATAATGTTAAAACAACAGAGTACTGCATTATAGAGCACCACAAGAGTCTGATGTTGGTGTTAAAGTTAGTGTTACTTGCTACCCCATGGGTTCATAGGAGCTTGAGGGATTTCCGAAGCTGATATAAACAGCTTTGTAATGATGACCTGTTACTTTGTTTAAATAGACATCAGCTGTTTTATGTTACAGTGTGTACTGAAAATCCCTCATAAGATCCATGATCCTCTTAAGTCATGGGCCACTTCATAAATAAATGATGTTCTCCACTGAGGGGCTTTAGTTCAGTTCACTAGCTTGTGATGCAATAATGATGAATGCCGACCTCCAGCACTTTCACTTAGTGTGCTGATGTATAGAGACCTACAACATGAGGATCACTAGTAGTAACTACAAGTAGAAAATGGTGCATAGACACAATCTCCAACAAACAGAAAGTGTTGTGTTTTTTTTTTCAAACATTTCAAATTGTGACTGATCTTCTTTGTATAAAAATACCTCCTAAAAAGATGTTTTCACTAATGAATATTCACTAACACATAGTCAGATAGTTTTAACAATAACATTCTCTTTCTCAGATCTGCATAACAACCCATTCAGTATAAAATGTAACCAAGGTGGGTTTAATATGTGTGTTGCCATTTTTATTTGAATTTTGTTCATTTCTTTCATGGCTAACAATAACTCCATCCATTTATTCACTATTATGGAAACAACACAATACACAAAACATTGTGTATACTGCACTTTTGCTTCTCTCACTTTCAGTAAAAGTCTGGAAAATATGTTGTTTTCAGTCCCTGTATCACTGTCTGATATGAGCTGTGCTAAAGCCTGGTTAGCTCCTTCGGAGTAAATGGAGTAAAGTTTTGTGTGGACTCACAGTAGTGGGGGATTTTAGAGGCTCCCTGTCTGCCAATTTTACAGCTGGAAGGGCAAAGGCCTTTTGAGCTCCACTGGAAAACTGAGAGATATTCACTGAAGGAGAGGGTTGGGCCGTGAGTCCCACAGCTTCTCCCACCTTTTGTCCTGCCTGAAAGGCCTCACTGCCTGAAACGCATCACTTGACGCCCAGTGTTTGCTGTTGGGAAACCTGATTAAAGGAGGCGAGACGTACACATACACAGCCTAAGCCTATCAATGACTCTCACAACCCCCCAAGATACTGTATTTGTCCTTGCAGCTTGGGTGCTCAGAGTGAATGCTGCCGTCCATTGATCTTTGTCTGATAAAGCCGCTGGCGTGGTGTGCATGGTGCCTTATGGGTTTCATTCCACTCAGGCGAGTCCATTTCAGTGAGCTGTGGTTGAGCTAATGTGGGACACGCTGCGCCAGTCACGGCCTTTGGGATTTGGCCTAAGTGCTGTGCGTTGTGATGCTTTGCTCTGAAATTCTCAAGCACAGGCAGCTTTGAAAGTCTTTTACACTTTCTTAACAATTCCTTCGAGTTTCTCTGAAACATCTAGAGTGAAAACAAGGCTTAAGTCAACAGAAGATTGATTAGAGGATATATTATTTTTAACAGCTATTTTATTACTATTTAAATAATTTGCCTCTCAATAAACAGTCTTTTAGCTATTGCACAGTATCAAATGGCATTAGAGAATATCTTTCCATCCACAAAGAACTTGTGTCTCTTTAAAAGAATGCTGTCTGATTGCTGAGCAAACACTCCTGTCGAAGACATCTGACAGATGCTCTTTGAGTTCTATTGGCTTAGATCCTGCTGCCTGCCACCTTTCACATCTCAATGGGCCCAGAGGTGACCTCTCTGTTGCCTCGGAGCTCCATACGTTATTGGCCCTAACACAATCAACTGCACGTTCAGCATTTGGGGGTCAAAGCAGTGGCAGCCACTAAGATGCCCTCATGCACAGAGAGGGCCAACTCTTGTGACCTCTAGCACCTGAACCATGACCCTCATTTACAAGCAGGTCACCTCTGCAACAACTGCATTTACGCAGGGTCAGCTAAGATCTCTGTACACCAAACAGCTCTAAAAAGAAGACTGATCTTAATCACACAGTGTCGCCTAAGAATGGAGACATGACTGCACATCTGCAGCATAAGAGGAAAGGGTCACAGCTGGGCCTGGTGTCGAAAGAAATACAACACTGCAAAAGGAGAGACATCAACACCTTTCCGAAATACACTCACAAATTAATACACACTACAAGCACACACATACACATGGGCCTAAGGTCAATTATCACATTGAAGTGAGTGTTTGCTCTAAGCCTTATATTTTAAGTCAAAGGTGTTGCTGTAAACCTGCTAAATACTGATTCTTCTTATTTTTTTTACATTTTAACCCTAACAGAGAAAGGGGGAGGACAGACACATGTTTATATTACAACATTAAGAGTGAAGCCAGCTTTATATTTCCTCACATCACACAATTTCTCAAACACATCTTGATACAAACAAATGCAAACTCTGTGATGAAATCTTGTTTTAATCTGCCAGTCAAATTATAATGCACAGTATGAACACATTTTGCAAAACAATATGTAAATCTATTTTGTCAGTAACATGAGCTAACCATATTTCAGCCATGAACCAAAACCCCTCTTCTGGACACAGTAAAGTCTGAAATGTGATGGTACAGAGACATTCATTGTTGATGATTGGCCTGTCTTGGCATACAGCTGTGCTGAAACAGTACCCTTATTGCTGAGACATCTCAATAAAAGTAAAAAAGGGGTCCTTTAGCTCTGACCTTCTGGCAGCTTGGAATGGCATAAATAGGAATGACATAATGTGCCGTTTTATGGTTAATCAAATTCCCACAGAACAGAGAATCAGGAGAACAGCTTCACAGTTGACAGATGAAGTCAGATATTGTTCATCTGCCTCACACTGAATCATTACTGATGAAATTTAAATTCTGTATTTTGGTTAGATTTATAAACCTGTTCAGTGACTGTCATTATTAACACAAGACTGATGTATTAAAGTTATACCGTACGGTTCCTAAAATGAGAATTTAATTCTATGCTTTGGTAAATCAGTCTGCATAAAGTAGGACTTTCATTTGATTCATATTCTGCTTAATACTCCACACACAGAAAGATTCACCTGTCATCTGCTACTCTCTCATAACACATTCATAGAGAGACAGACAAAAGAGAGCGAAAGAAAAGAGGAGGATATGGAGGGAGAGAGAAAGGAAATAAATTGAGAGAGAGGGAGAGGGAGGTCATAGCGACCGTGTGATGGTCGCTGACACAGGAGTTCAGCCTGCGGTCAAGGGAAGCAGTTGAAGATGAAGCAGACACACAGGCAAGGCTCTGTGTGCAGGTGCCCCCTCGCTGCCCCGCTCGCTTTCATCCCCCATCCACTCCCACATTGCCCCGCCAGCCCCGCCTGCTATCCACCAATCAGGGCACAGGGGGGCGGCGGCACAGTGGGGACACATCAAAGCGTTCTCTCGGTGAGAGGCTCAGGGCTGATGCTGGCACAACACAGAGGAGCACAGAAGAAAGCAGGGACGGCCAGTTAGAAAAAAGGAGTCCAAATGGAATGGAAAAAAGGAGTCTAACCAGAACAAAACATTTCATTCTCTTCACAAACCAGCATTATGCCAGCCGTGCATCCAAAAACCCAGACACATTTTTCTCACTGCCTTGAGCCAATGGCCCCCTTGAGTATGTGAACAAGGGGGATAATTTAATTAAGAAAATCCAATCTTCCAGTTTGAGGGAACAAGGTTAGATTTGAATGAGCGCAATATGTTCCCTTCTTTCTTTTTTCAAATTAAAATTTCATAGTTGGAATCAAAGCGTTGCTGAGGTGCCCCCATCTCTATTGAGTGTATGCTTTCAGAACAGATGTGATGATGAGAAAAACTGCTAGTTTTTCTGTGTCCTCGAATCTAATTAAAAATATTTATAACATTTTGCTTCTCTAAAAAGAATGCAATGGTCTGTAGGTGAATACAATACCAAAAACGTGTTCTCAGTACAAGACAGTGAAGAATGCAAGGTTATACCATATATCTGTATAAGTAAAAGAAAGGATAAACACTGAATATAAATATTATAATATAAATACTCCAATCTTGTCATTTAACTGTAGATTTTTCAAGATGCTCAAACTCATACCAAGACATATTAATGTCTTCTCTCTGATGTATGACCCTTCATGTTCGCTCAAAACTTATAATGACTTTCTTTGTGAAAGCCCTCAGAGTGAGGAGAGCTTTCTAAATGAGAAGGACCCCTACAATAATGCTGAGCAGCCAGCACAGAAGTACAAGCTTCATAATACGAGTGTGTCAAGTCCCTAAGTGAGTATGATGCACAATCCAGCAAGCTTTTGCATATGTTAAGAAGGATAATAGGCTCCTGTGGGAGAAGAGGCTAAGGCCTAAAAGTGAGCATGACTATAAAAGTGCTTTGAAGGGGATGCCCACTACATGGAAAAGTCTAGTAGACACGGTGAACAAACACCACTTTGAATGATAGACTACATCGAGGCAAATAAAGCAGCACTTGTATATACGATATTAACAGTTTAAAGGTTCGGCATCACCTTCCCTAAGGCACTGTCAGTAATTTGAACAAAATGTCGCTCAAAATACAAAGAAAAGGAAAAGGAGAAGAAAGCATGCAGTACCCTTGCTTAAAAGAAGATCTTTTGATTTATTAAATGCTCTCTTTACTCATCTTTTCCCCAATGGAGGCCGAACATGAAGCGCAACATTAAGATCAATACTTAACAAAAACAACAGCAACAAAACAACACCCTTGTGACTTTGTTGGATCGAGCTGCAAGGGAACGTTACCGCCGTTGCTATCCCCATATCGCTCATGTTCTTAGGCCTGTCAATAAGACGAGCAATGCCTCAAATTCCAGATGTTTGAATTCAACCTTTCTCTGGTGAACTATAAGGAAAAAAATAAATACATAAACAAAACATCGGGTCATTGGACACGTTACAGCACCTTGATGACTGGAGGCGCAGGATGAAGACAATGCTTTCATCATCTCTTGCCCTGGGAAGAAACTATCATACTGTATTGACTGATAGCAACCCCTTGTTGATCATTACAGGAGGAAGGACATACAGGTGTGGAAAACATGAAGTCTTATTGATGGAAATATCAAAGCCACAGACAGCCGCTGTTGACCCCTTCATGATGTCAGCACTCAACTCTTGCTGCTGGGCACTGTTTAAGTGATAATATAGACATGGCATCTCAACATAATGAAAACTTATTGATGCCCTGCGCTGCTGTAATGATGAAATTGACTGAATGCAATGAGCTATTATTTGTATTATTCAGGGCGTTTGACATGTGTCAATGTCCCAGAATAAAAGGGAAGGTTTTATCTGACTGGTGTCAATCACTTTAAAGCACATTATACACAGTTTGAAGACAGCAGTGGCAAACATGTCTGAACAATGAAAAATGTGGCAGTTGGGACAAATCTCAGGATTTATCACTGAACAATAAAACAGAGCTGCTCAGCAGGAAATGGGACACATTGAACACATGTTCCATGGTGTGTGCAATCTCATGTAAAGACCCAGCTGACATTCTGGCAGCGTCGTCCTTTCTGTTTTCACTTGCTGTTCTCTGCTCCTGTGCCAGCTTATCCTGTGTGTGGTCTTTGCTGTGACTTGGCACTGTATCTCCGCAGCTCAGATTACCACATTCACATTCGTTTCAATGAACGAGCTCTGCAGTAGCTTTTTGGACGGACAGAGGGCAAACGCAGCGACATAGACAACATGGGCAAGGTCGGATCTGAAAGTGCAGATTTTAGTAAAGTGAGAGGTGTCACTGTGGCGCTACGGCCACGTGGCTCGCCAGCATGTATTTGGGATGACCTTCCCATTGTTTGTGAGCAGAGGCTGCCCTGCCCCTGGTCTGTGCTGGGTCTGTGCCCACGGCCAACCTTATCAGACACTCAGCCACTACCTATCCATCTTCCCTCATTGTGCACAGAGGTGACAGCTGGCATTCAGCTGTTTGTAAAAGGCCTTTTTAAAAACACGCAGGGCTTCCATACTCGGCTACATTAAAGTAATTAGCTGCCAAGCTAGTAGAAAGCACCCCCCACCAAGTACCAGCAAGACTGTGGATTGAAGTCGGCATCCTGTTTGACACATCTGGGCAAGAGAGAGTAATGAAAACAGCTGCTTCTGTCCATATGGCATCCAAAGGCTGGCAGCGTGGCGGTGTGCTGTGCCAACCTTAGGCAAATTATCCATCATTAATCCCG
The DNA here is from genome assembly GCF_020085105.1 of Siniperca chuatsi. Classification (NCBI taxonomy): domain Eukaryota; kingdom Metazoa; phylum Chordata; class Actinopteri; order Centrarchiformes; family Sinipercidae; genus Siniperca; species Siniperca chuatsi. The sequence goes on along the minus strand of NC_058045.1, from coordinate 13,279,651 downwards.
GGATCTGACCAGCATACGAGTTGCTGCTAATCAAAACATCTGGGGATGGTGGCAGAAGAAGGGGGGAGGTCTCACTTGAAAGGGACGTATTTTGTGGAGTGGAGTCAATGCAAGGCGACTGCTCAACAAAGAGCCCTGGGTAGATTACAGGTGCGATACCTGCATCTGATATCTATCTATCTATCTATCTATCTATCTATCTATCTATCTATCTATCTATCTATCTATCTATCTATCTATCTATCTATCTATCTATCTATCTATCTATCTATCTATCTATCTATCTATCTATCTATCTATCTATCTATCTATCTATCTATCTATCTATCTATCTATCTATCTATCTATCTATCTATCTATCTATCTATCTATCTGTCTGTCTGTCTGTCTGTCTGTCTGTCTGTCTGTCTATCCATCTAGCTATCTATGTTTCTGCCACATTTTCTCTATAAATAATAAAGTGCAACCATCAATGGTTGGGATTTAACAAGAACCCAACATGACTTTTAAATGTTGTTGCTTTATGAAATCCTTGCACTACAAAACATCCACCCAGAAAAATCAATTCCCAGCTATTCTTTGATTAGCTGCAAATTGCCCTCACATTTGTTTCTGCGTTTGTCTATTGTGTGTCCTTTCCGTTCATAGGCTGGCCTGTTCAAAACCAGGCTTCAAATTCCCTCAGAAAGTCAGTGACATTAAAATGTCCTTTGATGTGCCTTCCCCAAGCAGGGAGCACTAACAGTAATAGTGATTCTGTCACTTAATGCTTTTCCGGGGATCAATAGCTCTTAAATGCTAAAGTGGGACAATTAAAAATAAATAGGAGGTTGCTCTAGTCTAAATCAGATTATACATTGCTGCCCCTAGCAGGTCCTCAAAAGCACAGTATGCCTCCTCAGTGAGTCATCTGCGAAGCACCCTGGTTTGTGACTGATGCATATGTAAGTGAGGATGAATTGGAAACACACTCTTTCCCTACTAGAGGCTCTTTCAGTCAGTCAATACAGTAATTTCAGAGGGAAACCACTATTCTAAGATGGTATGTTTTAAAAAGGGCATACTACTTATATACTGTATACAGCATATAGCTGGTATCTAATAAAGATTAATAAAATGCAATTACAATCAGAGGAAACCCCCAAATGGCAAAATAATGACATGACTGAGATTTATATTGGCTTTTGAGGATCCATCAGCCTGAGCCATGGCAGTGAGGTCACAGGTTGGCTCCAGCTCCCCTGTGGCTGCTGCTGTAATGTCAACTCTAGCAGTAATACATCTGTAACTGGAGGCAGAGCGTGATGGGAACCTGCTCCTGACAGACATGACCAAACCCAACACAATTAGCTAGTGACAGCAGGTGCTGCCTAACTCTGTTGCGTTAACACGTCTCAGGTTTCCTTGTAATGGCCACAAAGTGATCCTAACTTTCAATTAACACATCCCCTGCCTCCACCACCCCGGCCAGCCACTCATTTCCACATCCTCGCCATTAGCTGCGTGGGAAGCACTGCTTTGGCACAGACAAGCTCTGTGCATGCTGACTGTGAGAGGCAACAGTTTTCACAAACAAAGACACACATGTACTCACAGTTTCTCCCTTTCTTCCTCTCACTCTCTCTCTCTCTCTCACACACACAACGCAAACACACAAATGCCATGCCATTCTTCAAATCTTTAAACAAACACCATTCTTCAGAGTTTTACACCACAGATTTGTAGCAAAAGCCACTAAGGCTTTAAGAGGCTGAATATCAGTCTCTGTCCAGCACAAAGGGGAAGTACTGATGTTACCACTCCAGACTAAATCAGGATAAATGACTGGACCCTCCAGGAGAAGACCATGAGGCAGCACTGCTGAGTGCACAAAGACACATAGTGCAGACACCTTCTCACGCACAGGAAGAGGTTCATCTTCATTCAATAGTGCACTATCCATCACTTCATGTGACTTCACAACAAAGACCCTGAAAACCACACAGCTGTCTGGGAAGCATCTCTGTGACACAGTGCCAGGGGAATTACATGGCACAAATGACTGCTCAGGTAAGGAGCGGGGTTGCTGTCGAACAACAGTCTTGTCTTTAACTTGCTCTCCGCTCTCCATCAGAGCAGAATGAAGAAGTATTCAGCTCTGTCATTTCAGTCTATTGACCTTTAGTGATTCACTGGCAGGCTGTACCTGAAACAACAGACAAGAGGTGAAGGGTTTGGGCCTAACCTACACACAGCATACACACACACAGCCTGATGAGTGACACAGCTCTATAAAGTATCATTTACCTTGTCAGCCAGCAGATACACCATCCATATGGATGGACACGTATCCCCTCTAGGTCACACATGCTCTGCCTGCAGATGGAATAGCAAATGACCGTTTGGGACGCAAGTTCACTTTCTGTGATGCATCTCTTTTGTCTATCATGTTCTATAGCAACACCTTTATACAGTGTATGGCCTCTGTTAGCATTAAATGACTTTGCCTTGTGATGGGTGTTAAAATCATATTAAATCATGTACAGAGGAGACATGTATAAGATAATCCACCATGTTCATAGTAGAAAAAGCACTTCATCTTAGACTTTAACTGATTCACATTTGCCATACACAAAAGTGGATGCATGGTGCATAACGCAGCAAGCTAAGCCTGGTCTCAGAGGTACAGTACCCAGTAGCACTTGTCATGCTGGTTCTATCACAGTTTTAACCTTGTTTGAGGGGCAATGAGAGTCGTCAGGAGCCCTTAACTTTCCAGGGACTCAGTAAAAATGACAGGTCCCCGCAGAGTCTGAATAAACATGTGCTTTAGTGAAAGTTGGTGTAATTTGCTCTTTGCCATCTTAACTGTAGTTATTACTATTTTAAATGGATACATCTGTCTATGTGAAGTCTTTCATTACCTCCACTCATTACCAGCACATCACAGTGCTCCCCAAGGACACGCCTTTTACGTGTTCATCCGCTGAAATCCACTTTAATGTTCTGAATTTGACGCTTGTCTCAAAACAAATTTGTCTGAAGCAATTAAAAAGTATCACCTCGCAAACAGCCCCTCCTAAATGGTATGTTTTACATGAGCTTTTCTCCAACTGTCTGCAAAACATGTGCAGCGCTACATGTTTGACCTCACTTTAAACTGCATGTCTGACATGAATAGATAATAAGTAAAGGCTTACCTTTGATATGGAAAATGTGTGAAGCTCATCACCATGGTTTGATAAGTATATATCCATTATTTGTGTATTTCTTTATCATTTTCAATAGTTATATTGGAGCTTTGGGTTTCAGCTCTAGAATGGACCAACATATTTTACAATATAAAGCTAGACTCATTAACGGAATATAAAATGATCCCAACTTACAACCAATATGGTATTGAAAACGTAAGTAAATATTCCTGAGAAATCTGCTACAATGCATGTTATTCAGTGCATTGTACAAATGTAATGTAGGTTTGGGTACTAACTTTTATGTTAACTTTTGCTTTCACTTCCCAATAAGTGGTTTAAATGAATTGTTAAATTGGGGAATTGTTTGTAAAATTGTGAGCTATATGCATTTACCCCAGTTTTAGAGAATATATTTGCATTTCTGATGTTGGAAAGCTGTTTACTGCCAGTTCATGTAATGTTTCGGACTCACCAAAGTGAGTAAGGTCTGCGTGACTGAAACATTTTGCCAATAAATGTATTTGTATTTGTATTTGTATTTGGGAATTGTTTATAGTCTCTATATTAGTTTCCTGAACCTAAGTCTAACTTGTGCTAGATGTGCACACCAGCAACTATTCTATCAAAGCCATGCAGTCTAAGTGATGTGATGTTATATTGTAGTTAAAGATCAGAGGATTTGGAAACACAGACCCGTGAGAACCCGAATCTATGAATGTGGATGGGCCACATTTAATAGGTTACATTCACAGACACTGAGTAGGTGCAGATCAGTTCCCTTTTGTGGAGATAGCCATACTTTTTGTAATTACAGCTGAAAGTCTTCTAACCTGAACACTATAACCCACCATGACATGAGACATCTAAACAGCGTGCCTCGGACACGCTGCCATGCTCAATAAAATCCAGGTCAACATAATACCAGTTGAAACTAAAAGTAGCGAGAAAGTTCTTGACTTTTGCAAGTGGACAGAAATATGAGCCTCTTAGGAATGTAAGCGTTTTAGAAGTTTATGAAAAAATGCAGCTGTTGCTGATGAAATCAATTGGTTCCAGACCTCATTTAAAGGTCAGAGTTGACCAAATTGACAATTGCATAGCATAGGCCTGTGATTCAACATATGACTGCACTTAATAATTACATTTTGAAGGTGGCTTTTAGTTCATATTTACTTTTGAGAGCATCACTTGAGCACAGTCCAAAGTACCAAATGGCTGTTTAAAACTATGAGAGCATGTTGGAAATGATTTAGGTCAGTTGCAAGCAATTCACTCCTTGTGTCTTCATCCCCACCTTGCCCTAAAGTTTTGGGTGAATTACTGGCTTCCTTTGGAAAATATATTCCCAGTTTGTTTAATATTCTTTGTATAGCTGTAATACTCAGCTGCACATACATGCTGGCAAACTGGTTTCCTATCTCCTCTAATCCAGTGTCTCCTGGAAGTCATTGGCTGTGACACAGCATGGATCCACAACTAGGACTGATGTGTGCACACAGTCAGAGGGTAGAATGGGGTTGGTGTGGATGTGTGCTGAGTATATACACTAGCCACTCAGTGGTCAACGTGATGGTTGTTATAGCACAATTAAATTCATAATTTGGTATGTCATTTATTGAGAATACAGTCACATATGGTCTAACTGCAATATATAACATGTTTATATATAGTTCAATTCTGATTAGTGCAAACAAATTCCACAAGACTGTTTTTATTTTTAAAGTTTTAGGGTCCAGGTTTTGGATTTTAAGTTAGGTTAAATTCTTTTGATGACAGTGTTGGGCAAATATTTTTCTTTTTTCTTTTTAATCAATTACTCATTGCATATTATTCATTGAAAAAGTAATTACATTACTAATTACTAACAGTAGTTAGTTACATTACTTGTTACTTTACTTTTGTTGCTCAGCACAGCTCAACCAAAGGTGCCTTTAAACAACTCCAAATCCTCCACACCCACATGTCACATATTCTGTATTTAACATATAAAGAAATAGAAAATTTGGTATTTACTGACTATTAACAGCTAGCTTAACGTTAGCCCTGTTGACTGCATGCAACTCTACACATGTCCCAGAGTCCTGTCATCACAGTGAAGCTGGAAGGTTTAACACACCTTCCCACTCCGAACTAAACCTCCTGATTTCTGAATGTAATTCTAACCAGTAGCTAACGTTAGCAAGCCAGCTAGGAACCTCTGGGGCTGAAAAATTAAGCCAATGCGGAAATGCCAAAAACTGTGGTTCATCAAATGGGCACTTGAAGCTGGCTTCAAAAGGGAGTCAATCCCCATAGAGACCCCATGTTAAAATGCCCAACTTTACAACAGAAATAAACATATTTACAGCCTAGTACAAAAAACGGTTTTGGTCTCTATAGCTAATTTCCCCCTTTATGACAACTGTGACGGGGGTGAATTTTGATGTGAACTCACCTGTTTAAATTATATTAAGGCTTAAAGTTACAGGTGACAGGTGTGTGCCCTCTCAGGTGGCTAGCCACTAGGTGGTTCAGCAACTTCTTTCGGCCCGCCTCAGCTCCAACTCTTTGCCCATTTTTTGATTAGCCGGAGTCAGGGACTGCCAAGATAGTGACGGCCAGAACCACCAGCTTAACAGAGGCTCTTCAGAAACCTATGGATGACGTCACGGACACTACGTCCATGTTTTATACAGTTTATGATAGGAACGCACAATATATTTACGACAATGACAAACACCTCCCATCCCTGCGCCAAGCTAACGTGTAGCCAAATGCTGAGAGGCCATGAGAAAGACCAAACTGATATCAACTCTTCATCCAACTTCCGGTAAGACAGTAAACAAGCCAACACCGAAAATTTCGAAATAAAGGATAAAGGATTGGACATGAAATTATTTAGGCTAGAGGTTACAGTATATTATTTTGATAAAGGTTAGGCTTAAGTTTAAGTTATGATTTACATTTTTTTGTTTAAAACACAACTCTAGTTGAGTCCACATGGTGTGCTTCTTTTCTTTCATATCAGAAAAAAAGCAATTTAATTTCATATAAAGAAGTATCCTACACATTTCCAGTGTGATAAGTCTTCAATATACTGTATTATTTAGACCACAACACCACTTACACTTAGATTCTGATTTTATCTAAAAGTTTTTTTTATCAGCTATTTTCCCCCTGCCACTCTTTTGTCTTTTTGGAGTACATTTTCATTAGAAAACACATATTTATGCAGAATGGGTTTGTGGGTGTTATGACATATCCACCAGTAACCTCATGCTGTCAGGCAATTGCACCTCATTGGAAAAAGCCTGATGAAATAAATGCTGGCTGCTGACTCCTCCAATTTCACGGCACTCCTCATTGTCACCCCGAGTGCCTTTCCCCAGATTGAGATATTTGCAAACTGTCATCTCCTATAAATAGCTGTCTGGTCTGATACTGCCCGCGCCCCTCTAACTCTGATTCTGAGAAGCTTTGGTGCACCATTTCCACATCCTCGCTGGGTAGTGGCAGTGGCTGACGAGTGATGGAGCAAAAACCCTTTAAAACAACACACAAGCACTCACATAGCTATGTACATACCCTTCCTTACTTCATACCTAGTGCTGTCACTCACTTCCCATGACTCCTTATCTGACATGCTGCAATCTTTGAACTCCATTAGTGGAAGCAAATCCCTCTCCCTGTCTTTGGGATAAAATGGGCTTTGGCATAGTTCCATGCTGAGATTAAAAGTTGTCATGTCTTGTGTGGCCACAGAGGTAGAGTAAGTTTTTCATGGCTCTTTAGGATGTTATCTGGCAGCTCATTATTTCATGCACATTTCCATCAGTATCAGATATAAAAGATATAAGAATGAACCCATTTTATTTTTTTCTGGATTACAATGTCATAAAATGTTAAATACGATACATTTTAAAAAAAGATTTTCTCCAATTTTCCATTCGTTATCCTACCAGTACTTTTTGCTTCCACCAATATATAAATATTTTGGTAAGGCCAATGCTGGGATTTTATTACTCTATGAAAGAACATAGACCACATAAGTTTAATGGCATGATTTGTAATCATATGCCTGAATAAATGCCATGTTATATTGTACTGTTTATCCTCTGATAGTAACACCTCAGTTTATTGGCAACTGTTCTGGAAACATAATAGCCCACATGGAACTAATGAGAAGACGTAGCAAGGTAAATGTACAGCCAATAATGAATGGACTCAATTTGCCAAAGGAATCCATACGTACAAACAGTGTGAGACAAATTGAACATTACAAAAGGCTGGAAGAGTGTGAACCCTAAAACACATTTATTTGGGCATACACTTTTTTGAGGGCCTTATTAGTAATGGCACTATTGAAGCTGAGCAGAAATACAATGCTGTATCAAATATGGCAGAGGAAGTTAAAAACAAGGTTAATGAGAGGTTTAACAAAGCACCATGGAGCCATGAAAAATAAACCGTAAAAAGCTGCTTTTGTAACCATTAAAATGATTGTTCTTTCCTGCTTTTCTCGCCAGTATCTCATTGTTACAACAGGAAATGCAGACAGGCTGTTAGGCAGCAACACAGGCCTTTATGAGCTTAGTTATTACCACTGCTGGCCCACTTTTAATAGCCATATGATCCAGCCAGCACACAATGGGCTGTGCCTGATAATATCATAACCAAGTATTTACCATGGAGTCGTTTAAGATTTCCCAGATAAAGCTGAAACACTAGAGCTGCAAATTTGTTAATATCATTAAAAGATGTTACCAGTAACTGAAGCTGAGAGAATATGATCCCTCAAGGCCTCTGTCTGTGGAAATAATTTATAATGTAACAGCTATAAAACATGTACAAGTTATCAGGTTCAAGACCTGTCCCAGTATCTGAAGGCTCCTGTTACACATGGCACTGCCTTTAATACAAGTGGTAAAACAATTAAGGGAAATGGGTTTTCCACTGTCTGCATGTCAGAAATTGGCCTCCCAAGTCTGTCATAAAAGCTCCAATCAGAGTAAGTAGAGGTAGTCATAGAGCACAAGTCATAAAAACTTATTTTACTTAGTGATGATCCGATTTCCTTTCAGCGGCTCTTTGGTACGAGCGAAGTAAGTCGTACTTAGGAGAGCCATTCTTTTATCGTTGTACCCAAATTTCCCTTTACCTGAACAGTGTACCAGTAACATTACCACTGTGACTCACAGCGCGATAGTGGGTCCACTTGATTTCTATTCTAGCATACACTGACGTCGCATCAGCTGGGCGGAGTTAAAACGTTTTCTAATATTAAGTGTTGCATGAATTGCATTGAAGGCAAAGCAACTTTATTTACATAATGCATTTCATACAGACGGTAAATTCAAAGTAGTAAATTCACTGACAAAGCAGAGGGCTATGGTGTCACCTTGTGTAATGTTTACAGTTCAATCTTACCATATCATTATCCTAGTAATTATTTCGCAGATAAACCTAACCCCCTAAAAAAAAAGACAGATGAGCTCTCTGAAAGGAACAGAGCCATAAGATTCGGTTCCCTTCAAAGAGCCATAATTCCCTTCACTAATTTCACTTGTGAGCATAAGCATTTCTTATGCCTTGTGGATCATGATACAGAGCGCATCTTTTCTTGTAAATTTACCACATGTATTATAAAAAAGGTGTCAGGGTCATGCATGCAAACATATTAAACCTACAGTGTCCCTTAAAACATAGCACAAACATTTATGATAAGTGGTGAAAAGCGCCGTGTTCATTGCAACATGTAACTTAGCCCACAGCAAGGTAACAGGGAGCTTGTGTCAGTACAAATAGCTTAAACCCTGCCATAAATTAACTGCATATCTACACTATCACCATATGTATAATACGTATCTGTTTTGTCTAAGGTGAAAGTTGTGTGCAACAAATTAGCTGTAGCAAATGGGGCATAATGGCCCGGCACAAGAAAGAAGAAATGGATGGTCATTGAAGCTGCTATAGTGTTTAGTGTCTCCTTTATTGTATTCACAGTGGTAATGTGATATGTCACACTGTTGCTAATACACTTCTGTACGCTGTCATCTGGCTGTAATGCTTATCAGGCCTGTGTTGATGATTTGCCCTCTTGTCAGGGCCAATTATGCTTGGATGTGTCATGGTGGCAGGCTGTGCGACTGCCATTACTGGTGCAGAGGGATGACGTGAGGCAGTCACAAACTGCCTGGCCTCTCCAGCCTACCCCAGGTTAGCAGGTGCTGCGTTCAGTCTCCCCTATTGTAGGATGATGTAGGGTGAGAACCCATTTAAGTTGAGTTAGCATGCATTGTTGAATGCTTAAAAATTTTACATATTCTTTATGTGATCAGGTTCAATTCTTCAACATCAGCGGCTGATCTATTGGCTGCTGTTGGTCCACGTGGTCTTGCCTCCAAAGTAAAGATATGAAAGAAAGTCAAACAGAGACATAAAAAGAAATTTAAGCACAATTGGTTATTTAAAGCTTATGAATAATCTGTAGTAAAAGCAAAATATTTCAATTAGGCTTTAAATACAATTGTATACCTGCACATTCTTATTGGAAAAGCTCTCGACCTTGAGAAGCTCAGTAATAGCATACAACCATATTTGACATGATTGAAATGTTCCCTTTTATCTCATGTTTAATTGGAGTTACACCTGTATACAACATTTGCCCTTGGCTTTGATTAGTCGGTCACTTGAAATATCTAAATACATCCAACGTAATGCATGGATTTCAAAAAGGTATTGCGCTTTATGAAAATTCTGTTGCAAAATGATATTGCCAGCTATAATAATTCTTGCCATCAGGGCGAGGATATAGGACATGAGCTGTCAAGTCTACGTTGGAACTTCGAAGGTGTTGAATTGCCTTTAGACCATGATAGTCAATTCCTGGACTAGGACTTTGTAGTGTTTCCCTTTAAGCTTTGTTTGGTTCAGAAACAAGACAGTTTCCCAAAATAAAACTCCTCTCACTGACCTTCCCTTTCCACTGAGTAGTGCAAATCCCCATTCTCTCTGCCAACAAGGACTCATTACTCCCTGTTTTAAAGAGAGCTTTCTGGTCCAGGAGGCCTCATTACAGCTGAAAAAGACACCCATGGGACATGCAAAGAAAACAGTGAAGACCCCCCCTTGAGTAATAAGCCTGCAAACTTCTACACAAGACTCAGTGAAGAACTTATAAACTGTAAAGCGAGCAGCCCCCCACTGTTCCATAGGAAAGGTGTCTTTGAGGTGTGCAGATTGTATGGCTCAGTAGTCAGGAGAAGTTCCAAATGCTCACAAACTGATTAGCGCTGCACAACGGTTCAAGACAGCAAAGCAGATACTTTGACACAACTGATGCCTTCACTGTCACAACACTGCTAAGAAGAACATACTTTGAAGCTTTTAGCCAAAATTTCACCACTAATATGGTGTTTCTGTCCTATCCAATTGTCAGAATAAATTAAGAATCCACTCATTAAATTAGCTTCATTAGTAAAATAATCTCCCTGGTGAAAACAAAGACTGAGGTATTTGATAACAAATAACTATACGTGAAATATGCACCGTCTCTGTATCTGAAACTACAACAATTGTTGCAACAAGAAATTTTAGATGGAGTTATTTTTAGTTGGTGTCTATTGAATGACCTTGTGGGCAGGACTGAAAACACAGCTGCTCATTTCTTTGGACAAAAATGTTATCTGAACTAATAAACTTTGGACAGCAGTTTACTTTAAGAGAAACATTAAGGGACCACAAAAACTCACAATTGAATTTTCCCACAAAGTCTTGCAGACATTTTTGTTTCAATATTGCTGCAAGCTGTGATTCCCACGTGAAAGGCATCAGCGAGCTGCCTCCTCCTGTCACTCACTGCTAAGGACAGAGAGCCCGGTACGTCAATGTCTTGACCCCACGCTCCAGGCAAGTGTATCCACCCACAACCAACTCCATAGTGTCAGTTACACAGTCTGGACTTGATCATCATACTTAATCCAACTCTTCTACTTTGTGCCACTGAACAAAATAAACATATAAAATGTACTTGCAGTGTACATCATGTTCATTCATGTTTCTTGCTTATAACTTCAGCTTTTTACATGAAAAAGATAAAAGCTGCAGAAAGAATGAATTTACATGCATACACAGAGACATACCGTAGTATTATGTTTTATACCATGCACTTTTTCTATTTGTGTCTACAGGAAAATTAAGTTTTCTAAAATAAAAATAAAGAATGGGCTGTTACCTGTTTAAAACCGTAAGTCAGTGAGTCTGCCTCTCAGGATCTGATCAGTTTTGGATGACTTCAGTGTCTGCAGAGGTCAGCATTCCCAACAGTTAACACAGTGGCAGATGGCATCTCCGCAAGATTTAGTAACACATGTCAACTGAGGCTCCCTTAAGGGAGTTACCCGGCACATTTATAGCATCAACTTCAATCTCATCTGTAACAACAGAGAGGTGACTAGAGCTTGCGCTCCCCTTCTTTTTTCTAACGCAACTGTTATTTCTAGACTTTTCATATTTTACACTATTAATTTAGTAATGAATCTTTTGTACCATATGTATGGAAATATGCATTGTTTGTTATATTATATATCACCATAGCATCATATTTTGCTGGATATTCCAGGAACAGAGGATGTCTTGTTCTGTTTTCCTACCATACAAGTTTTGGCTTCTGTTCTTTATAAAAGAGGACAAGTCAGCACAGAAAGGTGGAAGGAGATGAAAGAACCACTTAAGAATTATGTTGGTGTACAGAGAGTATTTACAACGTGTAGTGCTACAGCCTTAAAGCGGAGTCCCATACATACTGATCTACAGTAGACTGGAAGCAAGTGACTCTGCACATGAGCCAAATCCACACACTTCAACAGGTAGTGTTGAGTCATAGGGGACTGTTTATTGATGGGCCTTTAAATGTTCAAGTCGTTTCAATTGATCAACCCCGGAGCTTGCAGGCTGGGAGTCATAGGGTGCAGGGGAGCTGTAGGGCAGGGGAACTTAAGAGCCATTAGGCACAAGTGAGTGCACAATCGTTGATGTGAACAGATTATTGTGGCTGGTCAAGCCTTAAAGAACACTGATCGCAGTGATTATCTTTTCACCAGGAGCACTCAAAGTGCATTGACACTGGCAAAACATTTAAGGGATGTCCAGGATGAAGTGCAAATGGAGAGGGTTCCTCTCACCAACACGGATCAATGTGCCACCGCCTACCAGTTTCTGTTTGCTCCTGTCAACAGCAAACAGTGGTTTGCTGTTGACAGGAGGTCATCTTAATTTTCCTAAACTTATTAACACATGGGTTGTGATGCCTACTGTAGGCCAACAGCATTACAAGACATGTGCCTAACCTGAGTAACAATAATTCTCTGCTTTTATTTCTGCTACCAGGCAAGCTCCAAGTGTTAAAATAATTCATCCTGTAGCAGAAGGTTCACCAGTTCAATCCCTGCAGCATATAGCACGTCCAATCCATCATCAGCCCTCTGATATGTTGTATCCTGTATTAAAATGCCGAACTCCTATCTACTAACTCATTGCAAGGCAGTCTAGGGAGGAACCTAAAGGTACCTAAAGGCAAAAAAGTGAGGATTTCTACAGTTGGCCGTCCTTAGTAAGTAAGATAATTTTCTTTACAGTGTAGGATATCACCACAGTCAAATGCACACTGTTGCAAAGTGAATCTAAAATACAATATTTTGATGCATGTAACACATTGCTTTTACTGCACCTATCATTTTAAGTCCTGATGCTCTGATGGAAGACACTGTGAGTTATTTCTGCAATAAAAAAACAGCTTTGTATTTGCTGTGCTGTCAGACTTTTTGTTTATTGATACCCGTAGCAAATTCCATTTGAGTGACAGGACATTGCAAAATGCCAAAGTTGGAGAGAGCTTTCAAGTGGAGGGAAATTGAGTATGCAAGACTGACACTGACTGATTTAGCAAATGTCAAGCAGTTATCTTGAGCAACAAGAGCCACAATCATAATCGAAGAGGCTCACTTTCAAGTAGCTGTTGAAAGAGGAGATATTTAAAAAAAAAAAAAGATGTTTCATCTACTTTCCTGTTCTGCTCGAGTCCATAATTCTGAAGATTTTCTGCACTTCTGTTTTCATAATGATAGATATAACCTTGATATTCCAGATTCCTTGAATCACACTAGGAAAATATCTGCACAAACTTTGGATGCCACTGAGAAAAATGTGCACAACACAATTCTTAGTGTATTTGAGCTGTCACTGAGTTGTCAGAGTACAGTGATGCTGACAATTGATTCATGTGCAAATGTCTCCACTCCCTGGATGGCAGTCAGAGTATATAAAACTCACTTTTCCTTCTGTGAGAATGACAGGATGCAGTGAGTCAAGACAACAAAGCTGTCACAAACAGCTGTCTGCACTGACAATTATCAGATTTATTTATTGACAACGATCGGGCAGAACCACTTCATGAAAAGCATCGTCTGAAGGCAGGGACATCCTCTCCTGTTAGACAGGATGGACAACTATGATAATACACTGCACACTTACACTGATGGGATGTTGTCAATCACCTCCTCTTTGAAAGGCTGTAGACTGATGGCTGAAAAATTCTTTGAGGCACTCGTTCATTACCTTTCACCATCCTCTAAGAGTAAAGACCTCCCAGTCAAGTCACTGTGAAGTACCAGATACTGAACTGGGTCACAGAAAAATAATGTTCAACTAAGTGAATTCAGTGAAAAACAGCCTCAGTAATGAAGATCTACTGTGTTAAGCATGTAATGATCAAAAGGCTAACACCATTACAGACCCAGACTCATCTCAGTGTCATGTAGTCTCTCTGAGGACAGCTATATGTGCATCTCAAGAAACACAGTGTATAGGCCACCACTTTCGAGTGGCTTATGTACTTCTGGTCACAAATGCAGTGCCCTGCGGTTAATTTAATGATCTCTCTATCCAAAACCCCCTCTGAAAGGTGAGAGTAATAACACTTGTAACCCTACTTGTTTGGCAGAGAGCAGGGAATGCATGTGACTTGGCTGTGGGGGACATGTGTTAATCCTGGCGTCCCGATAGCACTCACCTCTATCCAGAGGCAATGGCCCTTCGTGCCTCATCATTTCTTTGCCATGCCCCACTGCTACCCATTACGTAAAGAGGCTGCACTGTTTGTTCACTGCTGTAAGTGTCAGACCTATCTGAAGAAGTTCATTTGTATTAGTGGATGCACACAGCATGTTCTGGCACTCACTCCTTATGGGATGGATGTATACTGAGGGCCACCAGCTGATTTGGGTAACAAGGTTTTCCAAAGAGCAAATACTTGGTTGAGGTAGCTTTCAAGTGCTGCTGAATAAGAAGTATTTAATGAGTAGGATGGTATTAGATTTTGGCTTTGTGTCATGATACTCCATGTGGCAAATCCTACTTGTCCAGATAAATAAACATTGTAATATATCCAATGATACAAAGAATATTTGCAGCTAAAGATAGAACATGTAACTACTGAATGCAAATATCTGTAAAACATTGATCTTTATCCTTTTTGTGAATAATATATAGAGTTTAATAATGTTTTTTTCTGATCACTCCCTTGATCATTTACTCTCATTTGCCATCTGTTCCTTGGAAATGCAGTACAAATACTTTCTAAAATTAGAGGTGAAATTATTCAAATTATTATCATCATATTCTGTCCCCGACTAAATACTAGTCAAACAATGGGGAACAAAGACAGAGATGTGGGATTTTATTTCGTTATTCAAATCACAAAGCTGGAGTATAGTTGACATAGCTGTTCGTCCCCTGAAAACCCTGTCATAAGGAGTAATCATTGCTAAGAATAGGAACACCTGCATATGGAGTCTAAATACAAAACAGCTTTTGTTAGAATATTTCTTCAAAAGCAGAGAGAAATAAAGCAGTGATAGAAAGTCAGCCCAACATGTATTACCCTACTGTTTTAAAGACTGAATTGCTTGAGCAAATTTCAGGAATTAACTCTATTATGGAACACCAGTCACAGATATGATGTCTGACCCCTGGATGTCATTTAGCCCCACAGCCCATCATACATACTAGTAGGTTACATTTTCACTTGTGTCTTGAGGGTGTTATTTTCACATGGAGTCGCAGATAACTTACCACAGAGCTGATACAGAGGGCTGGCAAACTTTTAAATGTTATGCTGTATCTCCTGCTCAGCTGAAGTGAGGTCTAAATGGCCTGAGAGGATACAGTAATGCTTTGAAGCCCACACATGAGCAGGAATTATGCCTGTGGTCTGTGTATGGGCCATTTTGTGTCTGAATAATCTTGGGTGCTTGGAATGCAAATTTACACAGTTGAAAGCCTAACAATATTTTTAATGCATATTCCTAGATCACAAGCAGCTGATCCACCCTTACTGTCAACAACATATTCATCTCCACACAACTGTCTTGAATCTTTCTGTTCCAGCATTCAGAGTCTGAGGAAAAGAGCTTTTATTCAATTTTTTAATTTTAATCTCACACATGCAAGCTGTCAAGACAGACTTTGCACTTCATCATTTTCATTGCATTTTTTTGAAAATCATGAGTTTAAAAGAATCAATGTCAAAAAACAAATAAATATCACATTTTCATTCACTTGATGTAATGTAAGAGCCTATGTAGTGCAGCGATGCATGGGCCCAGTGCTGTAAATCCCCTTGAATTTGTCGTTGGAACAACGGTTTCAGGATCCTTGTTTGATCTTTGTCTTTTGTTAATATACGTTTGGAGATCTTATTTAATAATTAAAGAAAAAATGAAGCCTTTTTAAGATGTTCACATAAAACAAAGCAACTGCACTAAACAGAAGTTTAGTTTTTCTGATACAATCTTACTTGGTCTGGTATGACCAGTGGAAAGACGTTTGCCGTGTAAGTGACATTACACAAGTCAGTCTTCTCTACTACTCGTACTACACAATTTCATTTTCAATAGTTTTATCACCAAAGTAGTAACAAGATGTAAATACATTGTGCATTGCTAGAAGACACACTTTTTGTTTCCTGTTGGTGTAGATTTCCTAATTATGACATCGACTCAGGAATCTTGGGAAATCTGAGAAAGTTCAATGTGCATTTTTCCTGCAATTACCGCTGTTATGCAAAAGTTACACAATAACATAAACACATTATAAACACAATAAATAAGTAATTAAACATCATCCTAAAGCATTAGCCCATATACACTGCACTGTGATACCCATATGTTGGTCAAAAAACATTAAAACATTTTATTGAATGAGACAACGCTGTTTTACAGGTATTTATAATAAGAAATAGTTATTAATAGTAATTTTACTAATGGACAGGATATCAAGACCTTTTTCACAGCAGACATTTTGACTTGTAATAACATTAACAATGGCTCCGTTCTATTCAAGTGTCCCAGTAGGCCGTGGCAGTGTGACAGTGAGTCAGCATGAACAACACCAGGGCCCTGCAACTGAAGCAGCTGAATAGAATTCAGCCATCTTTCATTTTATCATTTACACCTGTGCTTCTCCTACTGTGGCGTGTCAAAATGTCTTCTGTGAAAAAGGCCTATTGTTAAGAGTAGCATATCTGCTCTTATACACATAATGTTTTCCTTTTGACATAATTGCACATTGATTTCCAGTGTTTTCTAAAAGGTTTGTGTTGGAGGGTGACTTAGTCAGCATAAAGGATGCATCACCAAGTCTGAGGCTATGATTCACTCCCATGGGTGATGGTTTTCACTAATATGTGAATGGAAAATACTACAAAAACACCTCCAGGCCCTCTTGGACATACAATAAGTATACTTAAGGGTGCAACTGTTTCACTCCAGACTCTGGTTTTACCTTTACTTTGTATGTCAAACAGCACTGTAGTCCATACTTAAGAAAGTTTGAAGTGGCAGAGAAAGGACTTAATACATTTAATACATTGCACTTCACTGACTTTCGTCTACAGTTATATGGATTGGTAAACAAATCATTCTCAAATTATGCCGGGATGGCTCATTTTCTTATTGAGTCCCAGGTGCCGCTATTTTAATCATTACCTAATTGTCTGGCTGCTCAATCGACAGCATAGAGGCCTCCCACTCTGATTCTGCTGACTCTGGCAGGGCCTCCAAGATCTGGGTTAACCTTTCGATGTCCATTGACGCTCCACAGGCTGATGATGATTGATCGAGGTGGCCCTTGCTGTTAGATAATACCTAATCAGCGTTCAGAGTAATTTGTGTAAATGAGACCTCATTATTGATGGTATGCAACTTTAGGAGCTTTCATGCACGCTGAATCTAAACAGGGATTGGATCAGCAATAAAACTTTGCTTTGTGTCTCCTGCATCTGCTGCTTGAGATTGAGGGCAGGCAGGCTGGTTGAACTGTTGAATGGCAAATAAGTGGGAGAAGATGAGTTGACAGAGTACACAGAGAATGAGAATAAACTACATACTATACTGTGGACCTACTACAAGGCTATGCTATGTTGAATGGGTTGACTATTATCACTTATAATTTTGATTACCATGCAAAACAATAATAGCAATATCCTCATTAGGCAAATAATGCTCCTCCGTGCTGCTTGGAGTTTTCTTTTCCATTTACATATTCCTCATAACGCGACTTAGATTTTTTCTTTCTTATCTTAATTGAGCTATCTGTGATTAACCAGGGGAAAATAATTTCCCTTTTCCATAAGACTTACTCTCAGAAAGCATTCTGTCAGCACCCTGGTGAAATAAGTCCAAGCAGGGTATTAAAATGATAACAGAGTGTGTGGGTGCTTGACAAGCCATCCATGGTAGAGACTGTGAAAAGTAACTATTATACTATTATACAAATATACTATTATACTATACTATTATGTTTGGCTCTTTACAAATTTCCATTGTGGTGGAAATGACTGCTAAAAGACAGACAAAAGTCAGCATCTGGACAGCATTGCCCATGGATAATAAGCCTGTATTGGATATACAAATTTATAATCAAATACAGTACCAACAATTACCTTTTGATAAAAACATCTGTCACATCATCTGGTTGGTGCAGCACTAATTTTATCATTAGGTACTGGTCATAGCAGTATTTTAAAATCAAAGTAAACGCTTCAGGTGCTGCTGCTTCTGAGATGTTGATGCTGGAGAATGGATGGTTGCCCCAAGGACATGGCCCAGTCCTGGCCCCTGTAGATGGAGCTCTGCCCCACCAGTCACACAGCACAAGGCCCGAGCCCTGACATGACGACACCAGGCCTTGATGATGATTGATCATGTTGTTTTCTTCATTACTTTAAACCCAATCAGTGCTTGCTGTAATTTGAGTAATGATGGCTCATTATTGGCAATTGCAGAGTTTAAGGGCTTCTTTATTTTACCCCACCAGTGGACCCTTTGGGACAGCATTAAAGGATCAATGATTTTCCTCTTTTTGCATACACATTGATGGCTTTGAAATCCTATTTCAACTGTGAAGTTCAAATTAATGGCCTGTAATGTATACTAAAGATTAAAAAAAAAAGCTTGAAAATCCTGTGAATCATCATGAAATCATGAAATCATGAAATCATGAAAATAAAACATAATTTACTGCAGTTAAATGAGAGACCAGAGGGCCATCACACTGACTATGTTAATCTTCTCCTTGATTTGATCAATACATTCTAAATGAGATATAATGGTGCAAACATACCAGTAGAAAAGGATGCATATTTTTAATCTCATTTCAATATAATTAAGGTAAATGGACATTAACTAAATATGAAAATACAAAATTTTAAGTGGTATGGGCCACTTTATTTCAGAGCCCTTAATGAGCAACTCATTAAGCATACAACACTTAATTTATACCGATTACCTAATTTCATCATTTTCTGCAAAGCTAATGCAGGTGTTTTAATCTATCTATCTATCTATCTATCTATCTATCTATCTATCTATCTATCTATCTATCTATCTATCTATCTATCTATCTATCTATCTATCTATCTTAGATAGATAGATAGATAGATAGATTTGATTATACATTTTGAATACAGTAAATATAATTATTACATTACTACATAGAGTACATTTGTACACAAGTTTCGGATCGAATACAATAGTCACACTCATGTTGTAAATCTGTGTGTTCTGGTGCAAGGTACACAACTCTGTCATTATATGTTTGTCTGAAGGTCTAACTGTGGAAATAAAAAACATCATTTGTTCACAGAGCTTCATGTGTTTTAAACTCCAGCTGGATGCTTATAAGCTTTGACACACATTTTGCGTCGCTGATAATCAGCTATTGATCCCAACCATACAGATGTGGCTGTGAAAGACCTGATAATCAAATAGCGCTGTTATTAAAAAGGATATGCAAAATATGAAATATGACAGCTTAATTAAATAGGTGTGCTGATTACAAAGTGAAATGACATTGAGCTATGATAGAGACAGACATCTGAATATCACCACTGATATCTGCAGAAAGTACAAAGGTACATTTCCATTTCTAAAGCTGAATGCTGCAGTTGAACGCCATCTATTGTAGCAGTGCAAGTATAAAGGTATGTCTAAATGAAACTGTTTCTGAGGTAGATTGGGATCATATATTCTTAGATGAGGGAACCAAGGCGATCTGACCTTTGTAATAAATACTGTGCAGGTGTTTAACAAAACAATCAGAGCAAAGAGCATTTCCAATTTCACTCGATGCCAACAATCAATCATAGGTCCAAAGATGGGACATAGCAATAAAGGCACCTGCAAAACCATTAATGAGCCTTTCTAGTGCTGCAGAGACACAGATGCTAAGAGAGACCCAAGCAAGGGAATTGTAAAGAAAGGTCATGTCACAACTTTACAGTCTGATCAGAATCAATACAAAATTTTGAGATAGAATTTCAGCAGTCCAGCAGGAATCAGTGGCAGAGACAGTGATTAATCATACTAACACTTTATTACTCCTATTACTCTTAAGGTCACAGCATATGTGCACAGGACACTTTCTCAGCAAAAACAAATATTGAAATAAAGTGTTGTTTATACTAAAGTATTTTCATATGTTTTTTTTTTTAAGTGTTGCACTTCACTTTAAAGCCACCATAATGACCCTACTATCACACACTGTTATGAAATTTACTGAATAAAAGAATGCTGTGAGCCACATGAAAGAATCAACAGCAGTGAAGTCTATAACAATTCTTGTTTGTAGCCTTGACAATGTTGATCCTGTGAGGCACTAATGCCCTGAATTAGACCAGATGAATGGGCCACTCTCCTGGTCATGACAGGGTTTCACTAGCCATCTAGTCTTTCCCTTTTCATCTTATTCCCTTTGGTGGATCCCTGGTCCAAATGTTGTCCCCTTTCTTCTGGTCTCAATTTCTGTTCATCAAAAGAAAGGTGAACATATGTCCAAATCCTGTGGCCTCAGCCACAACATACTGTGTCATTAGAGCTGAAATGGGAGGGTTTTGCTGAAAAAACACACACGCACGCCGACTCAAACATATCATGGTGGTGGATGGAAACACAAAAATGTACAGCACGTATAGAGATACAGGCATCTTCATACACACCTACATGCACAAAGACACACACACACACATATATTTGATGTTCTCTCTGTTTGAAGCCAAATTCTTGTTATCACTGCTATATACCACGCTCCATTTCCAAGGTTTTTGAGGAGAGTCCAGGGCTTTCATCTGAGAGCCATCGTCTGTACAGAAGCCAACAGTCTTAGAACCAGTGACATACTGACTGATGGTTAACATTCCAAAACCTTTGCTTTATTTTAATACATGACAGGTACAAGCAAAATACCAGGTGAGTGGAAACCACACAGAGAGACACAAGGATATACACACTCACTCTCACAGACACATAAAGACCTATGCAAATCTGACCACCCATCTTCAATTGTTAGCTATATTTAGCTTTTAGATGTCATTTATCATCAAGTTTTTCTGCCCCCTAAAGCACACATCAACCAACAGCACTCCTCTCCACCCACTCCTTGTGGCTCTGTAGAGAAGCACTTAGAGACAGAGTAGGTAGATATTAGCAATTAAGCCTTGTTGCTGCCATTTCCTGTCTCATATCAGCAGAAGCTTGGACTTTAGCAGCAGGGACTTGAAGAGGGTGACGGTTCCACTTGTATAAAACATCTGGGGTGTGGAAGTGGGCTCCACGTTCAAGCATGTTCCAGACTCTGAATGTTTTTAATTTTTCACTCCAGTGAGGGGCCCTTTCCAAGTCCTGCATTTAGACAATGTTAAAAAAAAGGAACCACAGAATGACTAACCATATTCAGTGAGCTAGAAAGAGTCAGTGAGTGAATCAATAAAAGTAAAATAAGAAGATCTAATCAACAAATATAATTGTAATTCTGTAAAGAAAAATAATAAAAAATAATTATTTTTAAAATGTATTAAAAAGTATTGTGGGTGTTGAGTCAACATTGAACACTATATGCATTTAAAAAAGGCAAAACCAGTCAAATACAGCTGATATATTTGCTAAGACAATTAAATATATTTTGCATATAACCAGTTTCAGACAGAAACTGAATTTGAATCAAAAATAATAAATAAAAAAAATAAAATCAATTTGTCCTCATCCTCGCAAAATACATGGAAGGGGTCCACATTTACAAACATACATTATATAGATACAGATATATATTAGAGAATAAACATCAGTATGTATGAGTAACACTGATGTGTATGTGTGTAACTATGAGTATATGTGTATGAATAAAAACGTTCACTGATGACTCTCTCAAGAGAGTTCCCACCAAATAATACAAATCCCCATATGCATAGCATCCTACAAATATGATGTTCCAAGGTGTTTCCTTATTTGCTTTTTAAACATTGATTTCTGTGTTAATTTAGTCATAATAGTGGTAAAGAATTCCATGTTTCCATTGTTCTATATACTACTGTGCGTTTATGGATTTACAATTAATATTGGTAACACTCAATTCAAGGCAACATATTTGTACTATCCACTCCTGTCTAGCAACTGCAAACAGTGTCACGTCTCTTTTGTGGGGCAGTTTTACTCTTGCAGAGGAGGTTTATGGATCGTGAGACACAGCTTACACGCTTTCTCCATTTTGGACTCTCTGGCTCTCCATTCCCTCAAAACAGCACTGTCAAGTCGCTGTGAAATTAGTAAACACTGTGAATTTGTGTTAAAGTTGAACCCTATGCAAATTTATTTCATCTTGGCAAGCAAATACACTGATTGCGACAATGCTATTGAAAGTGATTTTAGTGCAAATTTTTGCCGGGCCCCAAAGTTAAAGCCGGCAGTTTACACCTCTCTCTATGGGCTACTAGCAAGCTCACAAGATGAGAGAACAATTTTTTGGCTGTTTGAATTTGGAGAGGCCCGTGCTCTTCCTTGAAGGCAAACCTTTCCAAACATGAAGAAATATAATCTGTGCCAGATCTTCACTGTCTTCCAAATGACTTAGTTTACATCATCCAGTGGACAGTAGGATTAGGGTCAGATTCCTCCCACCATTGTAAGGATACCTGCTGACCTCTAAACATTATGTGAAGGGAAGCATACAAGGGGAAGAGGTAGCAAGACCCAGGACTGTTTTCTCAGCATTCCTTTAGACACCAGTTAACATTCTGCAATAACAGCTATTAATATGGTAAATTTGCATTTCGTCCTGAACACACAAGTTACTCCTAACTTACCTTTTGTATGCAGCCTATCAATGTGCGTATGAAAAAAAAAGAGGAAATGGCAGAGACAGAAAATGGAGTGGTAATAGCAAAGAGAGAGAGAGAGAGAGAGAGAGAGAGAGAGAGAGAGAGAGGACAGGGTCGGGGTTGAGGGTGTACTTAACTCTATTGTTCTAAAAATGTTCACTTCCGTTTTGAACACATATTTGATTTACTATTTGGCAGGATTTCAATGCACTTTTACCCTCCATTTTCAGCAGAGGAGGAGTTAGTTGACACTCTCAATTCAGAACTCTACCAAAAGCTGAGGGGATCCCTGGAGAATCATTCATTCATTCAGCAAGCATTCCCATCAGCCCATTAGACTGGCCTTCAGCCAATATAACTGCTTCCTGTTTCTCTAAGATACCTTTTTCATCCTCAGTATGATTCACTTGTTTGAGAAACTTCCAACGGGAAGAGGGAGTAGATTACTTTAGCCGGAGGATTCTCATACATGTAACAAACTGAAACTAAACCAAATATCAAGAGAATGGTGGTGCATTCATTCCTGCAATTCATCACCTACTCAAAGGCATGAGGATTCAAAATGGCTGACTTCCTGTTGGGTTTTGGGTATGGCTCCCAGAGGCTTTATTGTAAGTCTTGGGATTGAGATTTGAATCTATGGCATGAGCTATACTGGAGTCATTGTAAAACTGCCTCAATATGCAGAGTGAGTGAAAAAGTAAAGGGTCAACGTGTAATTGGATTTCACAGATGCAACCATTTCCACTGACTGTCTCTTTGAAAACCGAGTACCGTGTGAGTGCATCACTGACTGAAAGTAGATACCTTTATGATATGCAGGAATATAGGTAATTCTCATTCTGGACTATTTCTAGTGACTGTGAGCAAAACAGAAATACACAAATATCAAAAATTTTACCAAGGCTCATTAACAGAAACAAGTCTTAATCATTTGCATTCAGTCACATTTTTACAATAGAAATTAATAGCACATGGAACATTTAGCAAACTCATTTTGGAAAGTTCTGTCAGAATGTGTTTCATATTAAATCGATTTTGCAGTATTGTTATTATGTCATAATACTATATCACTGACTGTATATGCTGTTTAGCTGTTTATGGAAACCAAAAGATGATTGCTATTACATGTGCTGCACATTAGCCAAATTGAAGTATAGAGGGTGAAAACAGAGAAACAGAATAGTGTTTTTTATACATGTAGGGCATAAATTATGTCCGATCGTGCAAGCTTGATGCCACCGTCGAACAGCTAGTCAATGGAGAGGGCAGGGAGAAGCAATGGACCGAAGTAATGTGTAATCTTACTACTCAATGGGCTGTGCCCAGCAACGGGCCTCTGAATGCTGGAAGTGTCAGAGAGATAAATAGCAGAGTGTCCCTCTCGAAAAACATGATTAATACCCCGCCTGGTGACGCTGCTGAAGATGAAGTGGGAGCAGCTGGCTCAGGCAGCGTAGGCACGCAGGGAGAGGTGGGAGGGGGGACGGGAGCGAGCGCAGCGGAGCAGAGAGGGCAAAGAGTAGGACACACTGGCAGCTAGGGGAAAGGAAGGCAAGGCAAGGGCAATCCGGGCCACCATAGGCACAGGGACCCCTACCTCCCCTCATCTCCCCGTGTACGCAGATTTATTTCTTTTTTTTGCCTTTTTTCATCATGGTTTAGCACTTAAATAATCTCCAGCTACTCACTTACTGTATGTGCTTGTTTGTATACACACGCAGGACTTCAATGGCATCTCTTTGTTTCTGTATCGCGCCATGAAAGTTGAAGCCTGTGACCTTTAATTAAAACAAATCTTAAAGGAAATCAAGGCTACCAGGAAATTCATCTCAATTCAATTAAACAGCCCAACAGTTCCTAACCTTGCCATTTATGACATCCGGAATATAACGAAATGTCCCACTAATATATGGCACTCAACCATTTTCATGAGTGTTATTAACATGAGTGGACAGAGGTGAGAGCTGCATGTGATGATGTACTGCAGACCCTGCTGCACTTTCAATACCCTCCCAAAAGTGCATTTTAACACCAAATGTCTGCTTTTTTATATAGCTTTGTAACCACTCATGCATGTATCAGCCTACACCTCTCAATTGTTACTCAACAGACAAAGTTTTGTCAGTCACTAAAAATTCCAGTTACTTTTAAGTACAGTGTCCCCTGCTAAGTGGGACCTGTTTCTGTGGAAACAGTTGAAACTCTCAAAACACAGTACAGAACACATGGAGTTGTTGGGTCTGTTCTGTTGTGTAAGTAAACATGTCGAGGGGTGGACTACTTTTTCATGGTTCAGGGGCCCCAACCCTCCCCTCACACAATTAACTTTTCCAGTGTAATGAGATGATTGATATGCTGGAAGTGTGTGCTTTAAGGAGATATTAATCATTCCCTCTGGTAATTTTAATCATGCGTTCCATCATCCCCAGCTGCTGAGGATCACCTTCCTAGCAAACAAAGGGCGGCCACACCACTTGCATAGTCATTCTGTTCTAGTTTAACTTTATTTTATGCTGGTTCCTCCCATCTGTTCGCACAAGCCTCCACAGCCCACGTTGCACGTTGACAAGCTGGGGAAGCAGTGTGTGGGTGGGTGATTGTATGAGTGTGTGTGTGTGCATGTATGTGTGTAAACTTTAGAAACACAGGCATCTTTGAAATGGTAAATCTAATCCTCCAGGTCCGTGACTAGTTGGTACACCGCCACCAGCCACCTCCACTAACACGTACAGTAATGCATACAAACAGCGGGCAGGCATACACACACACACACACACACAGACACAATCACTGCGACACACATACTGGCGCGCACACACTGAGACATATACACAAGTGCATATACAAACACACACATGCACCACATGGTGTGGGCAATATGTCAGAGCAAAGCATAATTTGGCATTTGAACCATTCACTATTATTGGAAGTATGAAGAAATGCTGCAGGGAAGATTTGTTTAGATGACAAACAACTTGGAAACTCTTTCTCTCCCTTGACTGCCTTGAAAGTCAAAGAGACTTATATATTCCCAAAACACTGATTAGTTCATGTTGAGCGCCTCCATTGTGCTGTGCTGTACCTCTGCGTTGTTGTTCCATGTTTTTACCTAAGGCTATGCAAGATTTGGAAGGGTATTCCACAATCAAAGGCATTTCTCCTATGACTTTTATTCAGCTGCTGTTTTGTCACAGTCAAGGCCACAGGGAAGCCAGTGGTGACCCAGCGGTGCTTTCAAACACGAAACAGTACAATTCTGACTGTACAAAAGCAAAAAATGTACCTTCTCAGTGGGAATTACAGAATCCAAGCATTTCCAGGAGGTGGAATATAAACCATACACAGAATGAGCTGATATAGTACTTACAGTAATGTGAAATAATGATAAATAATATCAAATGTGAGCATTATCAATGAAAAATCATGCAAAGTTAGTCATGGATTTATTATTTTTGACTGTAATTTTACTGGCCAGCATCAGTTTTGCTACATGAGGTAATAAACAAAACATAGAGGCTCCACAAGGTTGTACAAAAAAATGCTGCCTGTGCTCAAAACAGCGACAGCTCAAAACTTCCACTTGACAAGTGTCGTAAATGCATGCTTCATCATGTATAAAATTAATGACAACCAGCTGACAGATATTCCATCATCAATGCAGAAGTTTCTGAAAGTTATTGAAGGGGGGTTGTCTGGTTGTACACAGATTAGCATTGCTTGTATGCAGTCAGAGGCCAATGCAAAGTAGATAGGTTAATCCCCAGGACGCGTTGATAGGACACATCCCTAAATGCTATGAGCTTCGCTGCTTCTAAAACCCATTAATTGTTCCCAATATGAAAAAAGTAATTTAATTTTACACAAAGTCCAGCCTCATCTGTTATCTATGGCACACTTATGCAGCGTACATAAAGGTAATAGAGGTTTTCAGGGGCTATTCCCCACTTATTATCTAATAATGATGAATGAATATGCGGGGAAGTGACAGGTGTTTAGACATTTTGTAGGTGGAAAGGCATATATTTGCAACTTTCCTGGAAATCAGTTCTTGTTCACTTTGAGGACATGCAGCAACTTTACTCTTCTGTCTGTTTCAGCGAAAACACAGGAAATACTGCAGTGTTATATGTCAAGACTTAAGAGCACCCCAAGATGTCCAAAGAGTCTTGGGATATAGAGCCAAGCATGAAAGAACATTAATTAGGTAGAGCTGTCTGTTAAAACTGTATCAGTTTTGGTACTCAAAATTTGCCCAAAACATTTTACCAAAGACAAAAAATGTCTTTATATAACCTCTTTGTCAGGCCTTAAAATGTCTAAAAATGTTTCAGGTGCTTTATCAGAGGCTTAAACTTAGAACTTAGAACTTTTTGTGTGAAAAGTAATTAAATCGTGTTTTTAGTAAAACTCAGTAAAAACAGGCTCATAGGGGGACTTACTATGTGTGAAGATCAATACTAGAGATTTATGAGGCCAAAATGAACAAGAAACAAATTATGTAAGACACCCTTAACCTGGCAGGTGTGTTTTCATAGGCCACACAGCACCAGTATTATTACCAATGCAGTGTTTTACTTAAAACAAGTGACTGGTTTGTCAGTGCATTTCATAAACTATCCTCCATTCAAAGCATTTCACATGTTATTATGACTTCATGGTTATCACCAATCTAAATAGTGTTGATAGAGTGAAACACCTTATAGCAACTGTTTTGTGAAGGGTGCTTATAAAGAAAAGCACCCCTCATTATTTCCACCTTGGCACTCCTGCTCCACTGCATGACTAAAAGACAATTAATCCTAATAATCAGGGCCTTAGCCGTCATTCCTCATTCTGGCAGGCCTCTTTTTCCATAGGGGCACAGAGGGAGTGCCTGAGCCATGGATCTCTGCTGCACAGATGAACCTCTTACAGATGTTGAGTGAGCCTCGTGGTTAATCGCTTAGCCATCTTATGGCCTTCACATATGCACAAAAATGGAAAACTGAAAATGGCATTTTATCATGTCATGTCTACCGCTGAATGTGAGAATGGCTGGACGTCGTATATATTTGGTTTGGTATTCTAAGCAATGTCATACTTACTGCAAAAAAAAACTTAGCAAGAGAAACATAGGAATGTGGGCGCCTGTTAAAACTTGCCATAAGGCATCGGTCCAACATGTTGGCACTGGTAATTTTAGCCTCATATATATATATATATATATATATATATATATATATATATATATATATGTGTGTGTGTGTGTGTGTGTGTGTGTGTGTTTCATTAAAACAGTAACCTTTCTGCTGAGGCAACAACTCTTAAAATAAACAGTATTGCATGCTGGCACTCATGCCGCTAACGTGCACATCCTTTTGTCAGCAGCGCCAGAGCATAGTGACACCCTTTCATATCACAGCAGAAAGGCTGTGATGCAATGTTTGACTTATCAGCATGGGGACCTAATCTTCTCAAATTAGAGCCCGAATGTTTGGTGAGTGCTACAGGCCCAGTGTGTGGAAGCAGAGGGAGTGCTATGACCGCCGCAGACAGGAGGCCCAGGCAAACAAGCAGATGCTAAGGGGCTGCTTTAGATGCGGAAGAAGAAAATCACCATCACAATACAGCAATTATGGCAGTCTCAAATTCACTAAGCTGGAGCACAGTGTGTTCTCACAGCATCTCAGCAGCACTCACAGCATCCCACACAACAAGCTCATTAGGCAAGCACATCCTCCCTCTGATTTAGGGTGGAGGAATTAATGCAACAGCACCTGGTCTCTTAGAGCCATCCATCCTGCCATATACAGCCGGCCACGCTCAGGTTATGCATTATCTTCTTTAAAAGCGTGAAATGTGGCCACCCCTGTTCGGTTTTAAGCTACACCTCTCTTTTTCCAGAGTGCTATGGGAGGGGCAGGCATATTAATCACACTCACAGCCACTAATGCTAACAATCAGTCAACACAGTTGGCCAGGCTCTCCATCTCTGGTGACAGGGAGGTTTGTCCTGAGGCCTGCTGATTCGTCCTGCTATGTCTGCCTCTAGGACAAAATACACAACACAGGCAGCCTTTTCCTCCAGCAGCCTTAATCACATAATTTTTGAAATGAGTGAAATGCTGAAAATGTACATTAAATATGGTTTTCTAAAGTAGTTCTAATCAGAAACAGAAAATTAATTCCAAATAATAATACAAAATAATAATAATAATAATAATAACAATAACAATAATAAGCGCTTTAATGCTTAAAAACATTTCCATTAATGTACAAATGAAACACAGCACATTGCAGTTTGGGGAACTCTCATTTGTTATTGGAGTGATTTTCTACAACATGGAGACAACATATGTCAAACAGTCAAGTTTTGATAAACTAACAGCTGGCTAGTTCAACTGAGAGGAAAATGCCTACTGAGCAAGAATGATCTCTCCCTGAGTGTCATCCGCCAGCAGCATGAGGCAGAACCAGCATGTTTGGATTCCTACTGTACAACAAGAATATGGCTCCTCTTGTCAACTTCAAGCTGACAAGTGTAACATTGACACAAATTAATACAAAACCTGCACAATTAATTTCCTCCTGAGATCCAGCTTGTAAAAAACAAATAAATTAATAGGAAATTCTATGAATGTGCTGAGTGCAGTAATCTCTGTGTGCATGGTGCATCTGAATGTATGTGTGTGTGCATAGTTGCTTATACAAGTCTGGGTGTGCATGTTCTGTTTGTTATTTTTTTCCATTGCTCACAAAGAAATGCTAATTATTGGGCTTCAGGTAGCGTAAAATATACAGCTGTGGTGACTGTCAGTGCTCGGTGGACTATTGAGCTGGTGTTCAATTTGACAGTCGGTGGTGTCTCTCGCTCTTATCCCAAGAATCACCCAGTGGCATTGCCATCTTCTGCCATCGTCAATCAGCAGGTTGCTTTTCAAGCACAAGGGAATCAAGCTATACCTGCCATTCTGTACTTAAACCCCTTTTTGCCCTTTTACTGTCTGTAAAACGATAAACTAAAGCATCACTGCAGGTTGACCTCTACTAAATTCAAGGTTTCTGTGTCCCAGAAAATGAGAATGTGCCTTCCGGTGTCAATGATAGGTTAGTAGGTAATTAGAATCATTTTGATCCTAAACTTGCTTAGACATTAAGGTTGAGCCTTAATGTTTGCATTTTAGATCACCTCACCTTCACTGGTAATAGCCAGATGGCAGCGACAGTCCATGGGCAACACTTATAAGTGGGGTCTGCTAGCAACAGCTGCATGCTATGTTCCACTGCTCTACATGACTACATGCCACACGTCACTGATATTAGTTAATAAAAATGATTTTTTAAACTCTATACCAATGTTGATCCAGATTGCTGGATCTTGGGAACAAACTTTATAGATCAGCTTGACGTCAACTTTGATTACTTCATTTCTGAAGAATTCCAGATGTTTGAGTCTTCACTCGAGGGTATTGCCGGTACCTGCACTGACAGCATTTGGACCCATGTGCTGTTGCAAGGTAGAGTAAATATTCACTTAAGACATGTGTAGATGTATATTTTATCGATTAATTGCTATATCATAATAAACACTTGTAAGTTTGTCCAGAGAAAAAAAATCTGGCTTCCAATGATTGAAGTTTGAAACTGATCACTACTCACTTGATTGATTGTCCTAAAAGTCCTAAAATATTATTTACAAATAGATTCCCTAAAAAATTGATCATGATAATAAGATCATAGCTTTTTGATAGAACTTGAGTCAAGCTGTTTCCTTCCCTGCTGTGAAGTATCTATTTGGCCTCCCCTTTTGATGAGATAGGACTTCCAACATGATATACAGTAGTTTGCCACTACCGGAGTGTCTGTGCAATGACATTGTCTCCTGGTAGGACTCAACAAACTGCATACAGTGTAAAATTCCACATCCATTGCCCCTTAGCACGATCAAAGCACGGATGGCCATACCTGCTTCAAGTTAAGGCTCCTGTCTCCTGGTTAGACATTTTCAGATGGCAAGAGTGATGTGGTGCACCATGGTATTCCCAAAGTCAAGGATCCATTGGCTCCCCATTTTGTCCCTGACTCTGCAAGCTGTCGATAAATCATCATTACAGCAGGGTGGAGGAACAAACTCTGAAAAGGGAATAGCAATGCCCCCAGGCTGTATCCTGGGTCTAGCCACAGTAGGAGTCAGGAATGTTTGGCTACATGACCACCTTCTAGCATAGGGACAGGAAAGATCTAGAGGTTCAATTAAATTCAATTCAATTTTTTTTTTAAAGGTTACACTTTTCCTATAGAGCAGGTCTAGACCATACTCTTTATAATATTTACAGAGACCCAACAAATCCAGGTAGATCCAGAGGGAAGCATCAGTGTCAGTAACCCAGTGAATCCAGAGTCTTGAAGAAGAGATGGCTCAGCTTAGACATATCTTCCTCTGGTGTCTAGACTCTTTGCTAGCTTAGCTGAAATGCTCTACATGTGGCAAAACCTCAGCTCAACCACTGAGGTCTGAAGAGTCCAGTCACCACCTCGCTGCCCTGAAGGATTGTCCAAGGGACTACTTTCAGAAACTGAAGTGCGTGACTTGCTCTCGTTGCACAGTGGTGTGTTAGATGAGCTCAGCCATAAGAATCTGTATGATATCAGGTGCAATGGTGTAGTCCCTCATTCGTCCAGGAGTGTTCTATCGTAGAAAAGGTTTCAGTCGTAGTCATCTGGACACTGTTTTCAGAATCAAGACGTTTCGGCTCCCATCCGGAAGTCATTCTCAATTCTCAATTCTCATCTCACAATTGAAAACGTCTTGATTCTGAAAACAGTGTCCAGATGACTATGACTGAAACCTTTTCTACGATATCAGGTGCAATGAAATAAAGTGGCTGAGGTCAGCATCCAAGCTCACAACTTTCTGTGAGTTCCCAAATAGGGACCACTACTGACTTAGAGGTGGTGAGGCTTGCTCTCTGGCAAACCTTTGTGGCTAATGGGTGAGGTAGGAGTTCATTGCAGAGCTATACTGCCACCCACCTCATTGTGTAGCCACCTTGCCATTACAGTTGTACTTTATTCATTACTGTAGGCTACCTGTTTGTTAAACTTGGACTACTGCACATGAGAGGACTGGACTGTGATAGGGGCTTTGGCATTCCAAAATGCTACTTGTTACCATTTCAAATTAGCCATGAGGAACTTGAACCCTCACATCCTGACAGTCACAACACCTTTTGTAGACAGCAACCTACTAACTTCCCAACTCTGTGATCACAGCCCCCTAATGAGTTGCCCTATCTTTCCACCCATTGCTGAATACTTAGTGGATAAAGAGTTGAACAGAGTTGAAAAGGTTCATCCTGATAGTCAGAGCATGAAAATTTGAATGTGCTGTGATGCAAACAGTCTACAGAGCCCCATTAGTGGTCTCCGCCAATAATCATAAAACTACAGTTACAATAGATCACAACATTAGAATGCATTTGGCCATCACATAACGTTTGTCAATCATCTTAAAAGTACAGTAAGTTCTTAAATCCTTTCGTTGGTGGTGGGGTTGTACAGCACCTTCTCTGAATGATCTCAACATTATGTCATGGTATTACTGTAAAATGCATTAAGTATGTGCACAGTTTTTTTATTGTTTGTACAGTTCACAGTTCACTGCAGACATACATGCCATCGATCATGTATAGTTGAGTTACGCTGAGTCACACTTGCAGAGTCAAAGTGCACAACAGGGAGATGTTAAGGGAAAAATAAGATGAAAAAAGGGAAAATGTAAAACATAGCATATGTAGTTGAGCAGGATTGAAACTCACTTGGCTGATTCCGTTGCCCTAGGGAGAGCTAACACTAAAATGCTCTTTGACCATGAAATGGCCCTGCCCGGTAATGGTAGTTAATGGCTGCATGGTGCAGTGGTGCCGAGGCTAGGCAGGAGGGAGACCTAACAGGGGCATCCTGCCTGCTCCAGTAGGTCCCATCCAATGAAGGAAAAGGGGAAGGTTAGGATAGTAGTGATGTTTTACTTGAAATTATAAATGTCAATGTGCTGTAGTGAGGAGACTATGTGTGATGGGTACATATAGAGCATCAATAAAAAGGAGGGATATTTGTTGGGTCCGAAAGTGAGAAACAACAAATAGTACTGTATTTTTTTTCACAAATAAGCACTAATAAAGACATGGTGGAACCAAGCTATATAAAGGAAAAATGTGAATTATTTAGAATAAAAATAAGCACCATGTACTTTGCATCCTGAAGTACTGGTACAGGACAAAATTCATGGTTTGCTAAATGAACCTTCCTGTGTACAAGACATTTACATGTAAAAGATAACAACACTACCATTAAGTACCATAATTCATTCATTCATTCATTATTCATAATTGGTTCTAGGTAGACAAGCAAACCAAGACAAGCAAACAGTACCAACACCATGTGTCCATGACTGATATATGCACATTTGATGGAAAAATATGAGTTAGCATTTTTATCACTTCATTGGAGTAATGTAAAAACAAGGATTCTACATATTATTTATAGTTACTTATTTGCCAGAATCTTTAAAGAATCTGCATTATTATGGATGAGTAACACTGACCCGAAACTTCTATGTACACTTGCATCAGATTAAGTTTGATTCAGTTGCCCTTTTCAGATTAGAGCATATATTTTACCTTTTGTCCTTTGACTCTTTGACTACTGAACTACAGATGCAACTAATTACTTGTGTCATGCTATACTATGACTTGAAGTGCCTCTGACTGCTGACATATTGCCCTCATCACTGCAAGGTTTCACCAACATGTCCTCAAGCTGAAATCCTAAAAGAGCAAAACCCAGGGGCAAGATGTGGGTATCAAGACCCAAACAAAGCAATGGCATATCATGGGCCAAACATGGCCAGATGAGGTTAGTATTTGAAAGCCATCTTGCAATATAAAATGTGACAGTAGAGAGGAAACACATGTATTGTAGCCAAAAAGTGTCACTCTGTAAAGGTCATTTTTAAGAGACAAGAAATTACACCACTGAACCTTACAAGTAGCCTTGCCTTTGATAGATGGATGCTTTTTTTTTCAGGTACCTAATAATATGGTTTTTAATTATTTTAAGAGCAAATGACAAATTTAGATTTGAGGAAAAGGAAATGGACTGATCACAGCCTTAATTCATAACTTCAGCACAGTACCTTCTTTTGAAATATCTAATGATTTGACTTATTATGGTGACATTTTCCAGCAATGAAATGGTTCACTGGGCTATTAAAAACCTGCAATAACTGATTTTCTTGGACACTTGGGCTGAAGTCTAATATTCACTCTCCTTTTAGCTCTTTAGAAATTAGCTGCTAAATGTTGGAATATGTTCACCAGCTAATCGCTAAGCTAATTTTGTCTGTCTGCCGCTGTCATACCTGCCATCTCCCGGCACCCTCCCGTTTTGTTGTTTCTTCCGGTAAACTCCCATAATTTGCATGACCCTCAAATTTCTGAATAATCGCCATACACGGATCGAAGTTTTGGATGTTTTTCTGACGTCACCCAAGTTGCCAGATTTTTTGCAAGGAAATTTTTTGCTTCTGAAATCATTTAGTCAGCTGTGATGGAGCTCAAGATTTATCAGGAGGACGGCTGGTATACTCCAAACAGTTTCACTGTATGAACCTGGATTGTGTGTGTGACCTATTGGATGTGTAGAAGAACACATAACATTAATTAACATTAGATCCTGACCGATCCTGTCGGCGTGTCGGGAAATTTAAATAATCAATGAAGTCACTACTGTGCCTCATGCGTAAATGGCACAGCGTTTCTCTTAATGGGGAGAGTTTAAGTTAAGCCCAAGTTCAACAGGCTAACCTTGATAAAAACAACAGTAAAGCAACATAAAAATGGCAAAACTTACAACTTCCAAGTTTAAAGTTGATAATGTTATCGGTCCATCCTTGAGCTTCAGTTTTGAAGCGAATCCTGGTTTGTAAATTAACATTACTGGCCCTCGTTGAGAATACAACTCGAAGCAAAATGGTTAGCGCACACATTTTTACTGTTGTTGTGAGGACATTTCCATGAAAAAGAAAGTTAATCCACTAGGTCTTTGCTTCATCAAGAAATTGCCGTGCTTTGCTCGCTTCCAAAACATGTTACTGGAGTTGGAATTAGCAAGGAAATAACAACGGCAGACAGCGAGGTAGGCCTAGATTCACTATGCATTCACTCTTTGATTGGATTAAAATGTAAATATTCTTCCCGATTTATGTTTGCCTGCTTTATTTTACCTAATGTCTTAGAGTTGACGGGAATGATTGAAATGTCTTTTTACCGTAAGTGTTGCAATACAGGGACATTTGTGGGGCTACAGTGATTCGCGACTTAAAAAGAATGTGGGGTGTAAAGTGGGGGGTCCAATGGCCCCTTGGCCCCCCTACTTCCGGCGCCCATGGGTGAGGGTGAATCAAAACAGTAAAGTTGTATGCCGTTAAACCAAAACAATGATCTGAAAGACGCTACAGAGCATCGCGGAGCTGAGGGAAAAAGCAGTGATGGGTGATGATTCACTGTGGGTTCATCACTACAAACGGCCTCCTTCACATACAAGTCATCCAATGTTGGTATAAAAATATTGATTATAACTGCTTTAAAAAAACAATAAAACACTGCATTTATGTATAATAAAATGAAAACATGTTCCTTTTCTCTGTGGTTTAAACATATTTGTATGCTTGAGTACTGTTTGTTGACACAGATACTGGATTGGCTGATTCATGTTAATGTCTTTTAGGTTTTAAACTGACATTTAGTGTTGCTGTAAATGTTTACAAGATGAAGGGAAAACACTGAATACACTGAAATAGTAATTTGACTGGCCTCCAATGTGTCGGTCTTGCCTCATTACTGAGTTACCAAACATGCACATATGTACATACAGTACATGGACATATTGTATGTTATAAACAGACGCATTTATAAACAGACATACATATGTCCTAAATTAAGACACTGAGTTTACGAGCACTGATTTTAGAGCAAATCCAGTTTGAATCAGATTTGACAATTCATGATAAGGAACTGAGTCATCAGCTGTGGTGTAGACACCGAGGAAAGACGGAGACAACTGAGGGTTAAGCTGCAAACCTCTTCTGACAAACCTTGTCTGAGAGAGCTTTAGTGGACAAAATGACAAGTGAAATATGGAGTTAACTATCAGTCATTCATCAATGAACCCATCCTGTCATCATTTGAATTTTGAGCACCAGGCGATATTAACCTTCATAACCCCAAGTCGCATAGGACAGCTTGGCAGTGCCTAAGACTGACAGGCACAGTATCAAAGTAACTGTTGGGTGTCACTGTAATAAATGCTTTCAGTCACATAAAGCCATGGATGAAATGGTACCAGCATGATGATAGGCACTTGAAGAGCTCTTCATAAAAGTCTTATCCTAACTGCTTTACACTGAGACTTTGGCAACTCTATGTGGACTCTACAAACATAAAATTTAAATACTACTTTTTGTGAGGATAATTACAAACGATTACTTTTGTCTCATCCACTGCTTGTCCTTTGTGCTCTAATAGTTCTAGTTCTGCCATGTCAAGCTGCCAAGGGCCATGCCAAGGCTCAAGGCTGTTTAATCTAATCGTTATGGTCTATATGAGTGGACAGAGCAATGTGGCCTGTATAGAGGCTACTTCTGTGACATCTGCTGACTGGTCTCAAGTAAGTCTGAAATAAAGTTACATCCAGTGGGAGCTAGGTGATATCCACTTACTGCCATTGCCTCATGGGAAACTACTGTGGTTGAGACAACGAACCGTGACTTCTAACACTATACAATATTAACAATGATACATGATCAGCAGGCTCCAAAAGTAAATGATAGCTTTATCACGTTTGCTATCTTAAATAATAACTGGAGATAAGTCACACCATGCTGAAGTTTAAAACAGCTGCTCTCCTTTTCCTGCAGTTAGCTGGATTATATTCTCTGTTGGTAAATTACTCCCTAAGGAGAGGGAAATTAACCCAGATTTCCATATCAAAGCATTATGAATTGAGCCATTTTCCTCTGCCCTCCCGTTCTGGTGAAAAGAGAGAGTAGAAGGAATCTGTAGAAGTAGCCTGCAGTGATATGCAGGCCATACAGGGCTCCTTTCTTACAGGAGCATCACTCTAACAGAGAGAATCAGCAGCTTTCTACTGAAGCGAAGAATGAGATCACTGGGCTTTTTGTGCAAGGTCAACTTCGAGGCAAGACACATCGTGTTTAAAATTCAGTCCTTTCCTCACCAAGCACTTGAAACACACAGTGCCAGCCGGGGAACCTGCTTGCCATTATGCAAAGAGGCGGCGGGCTTAAAGTAAATACGTAATCTTAATGAATGCTAAGATCTGTGGAGGTGGGAGTGAAGGGAGCCCAAGTCAAGTAGAGAGGGGTTGGAAACACAGGGTGAATAATCCTGTGTGTCAACAAGACACAACTAGCTCTCTCTACCTCAATATGTAGCCATGTTTACAGTAAACAGAATTCAAAAAGTTTTCTGACATCTGACATTGTTGTTCTATCACAAAATAAGCAAGAGTCTCCAGAAAGAATCTCATAATTTACTTTTTGTCATGTAAGAATGTGTTGCTGAATACCTGGTCTTATGTAAAGGTTGAACAATTAAACCTAATTCTAATTACTGATGGAGATAAGAGAGGATTATGATAAATCAACAGATGCTAATGGTTATAAGGGAAGGTATTTATATTTATAGCTGCTAACAATAGGGTGAACTTGTAATTTTAGACTATTAAACATTAAAACAATTAAATATTTCTGCTATTAAAGAGCCTGCTTACATTTGCTTATTAGTCTCATACATTGTGACCTATGTCACTGGCCCCAACTTGTCTTGATGCATAAATTTAAAACAAAAGGACAGCCATTAGATGATATGTCACACAATATAGGGGTCTTGTTCTGGCCCCGTGCCTGCTGGCTGTGTCCTTTGCTTTGCCCACTTTGCTCTGCGAGACTGCCAGGACATTGAGCCTGACATATCAGAACTGCTGCTCTCTTGGTGCCCTCTTTCATTTGCACTATCACAGAGTCAAAGCCTGCAGAGACGAAGCTGTCCAGAGACTGAGCCCTGCTGGGTTTGACTGGGCCAAGATCCGATCAAGCCTCGAGGAGAGGGTCATCCTCTTCCCTGACTTCTACTTGCTATGATCTCTGAACCGATTCTAAAAAGGCCTCTGACTTGATTTGAGCAGACAGTCCCCCTTGAAAGCTGCCTTTGGTTTGGCTTCTGTAGCCTGGAATGGGAAGAGCAGGGTCAGGCTACACACAGGCAGGAGAAAGCTCAAGCAAAGGCAGGGGGGGGGGCAGAGCTGATAGCCATGCTCCAGGTGCAGATGGCGCACTGTTTTATGTGTGGCCTCAATGGATTATGTCAGCCAAGCTACTGCAGGCATATAATGTGGTAAGATCTCACAAAAACATTGTCAACCAAAATTCAAAGATTCATTAACAAAGGTCATTTCCATGACAGCA
Organism: Siniperca chuatsi; assembly: GCF_020085105.1. Taxonomy (NCBI): domain Eukaryota; kingdom Metazoa; phylum Chordata; class Actinopteri; order Centrarchiformes; family Sinipercidae; genus Siniperca; species Siniperca chuatsi. The sequence continues at coordinate 13,241,268 of NC_058045.1, read as the reverse complement.
AATGCCTAATAGATGGCCAAGACTCTTGAAGTCACCATGAGGATAAAAGCAGGGTGGATGAAGAAGCTGATAGAAATTGTAATTTTACAATCTCACAAAAAGTTTGCACTGTAAATTATAAAGCATTCATACATGATTTTGTCTCATTTACATGAGATTTAAGCAAGTCACTTTAAATAACAATTTTCCAGTGCTTTACCCAAAGACTCACATCACAACTACATTTAGGATTTATGAAAAGAATACAAAAGAAATAAAAGAGAGCACTTTAAATAAAATGGCGCTCACTGTATGACCTGAGTCAGAATATTTTATTCAGGGGGCCCTTTATTAGCTAAGTAATACTCCTATTTCTGCACATTGTTATGATATGATCAAGGCAGACACTGCCCCTTAGGAGCAGCAGGGCTACAGGGCTGCAGCAACCCTCAAAACCGATAATGGTCAGAGGTCAGAAAAGGGGAAGCAAAGATCCAAGTCCCATCCTATTGTGTGACATGTTTCCTTCGCCTGCTCGCCCCAAAGGCTTAGTGTCAGTGTTAACACTTCAAACACTCAATATCTTCACAAAACACAAAGGACACAACTGCTTGCCATCCACATCGTTTCGTCCAGGAACAGAGATATGGATCCTTCCCAAAGGTCACCGCCAGCTGAAGTTTCAATGATTAAGCAAAGCTTTGTTGTTTTGACTTTTTTCCTGGAGCAAAATCTACTTTTAGGTGAAAATTGAGTAGTTTGTTCAATATTACAAAATAAAATTAAACCATGTTTTATATGTCAACTTTAAATTGTAATGGGTGGTCATTTTTGTTTGATAACAATTCTGTAATTTAAAGGTGGATAATAAATATCAAGGAAAAAATCATATCACAAGGAAATTATATATTGTCGGATAAAAGAACCCATCATCATCTGCACAGAGATTGCCTTTTCCCCCCTATAATGCATCTCTGTATAAGTAGTATTATTGTTGCTTGCCAATACAAAAATACTGCAACACTGACTCAAACAGTAATAAGGTATAAATATGCAGAGGGCAGTTTGAGTAGGTGACTATAACAAGACTGTAACACACCTACATATGTTCCTAACTCAAGTGTTTTTTCCTGTATAAGGGTGATAGCTTTCTCAGGATCTTTCCTTGTCCTGCCACTCTTGAACCCATGACTTACACGGTGCCTGCAAGCATTTCAGAAAGCTACGCTGCCACTGAAGCTACAGCAACTGCCCGCTCCTGAATCAGTCAAAGACAGCATTGTTACCAGACAACTGAGTCCACCCTCTACTCTGTTACACATTTATGGAATCATGCACCAGAACACAGACAATGTCGTTGGCTAATCTCACAAGACCGGGATCCAATTTCAAGCAGGCACGGGTGATTCAAGAATCAATCTGGTTAGCTTCCTGTTTTTAGCCTGCTGCTGTATACTCTGGGTGTAACTCAAAGGGATCTCCAGTTTCCATGGAATGTGTTCCTGCTCCTAAGGTGGTGATAAAACACCTTATTTTATGGGTCGCTGATTACTCACTGTACCCTGATGTGTGTGCTGATACCAGACTTAGCAAGCACAAAACTAGAGGACTCTCCATATTTACAGTATCCTTCAATTTAGCATTTTCCCCCCATTTTCCCGTATTACCACACACTTGAAAAATAAAGAAAAATCTCACAAGTGTAGCAGATAAATATATAATTGTTTGTGCAAGTGTGTTTTGCACAGTATGAGACCTTCCGATTGCTGCACCAAGTAGAATGCACTGCAGGCAGTCTCTTGAGGGAAGGTCTCATTTTCTGCCTCCTGCCGTGAAATATTCAGTCCGGCCTGAAATAATATGGGACTCGTTTCAAGGCTTAGCACTTTTCAAATATGCTGGCAATAATGGACAGGGCATCAAATGAAGCACAGCCTCTCATAGCAAGGGGAGCAGAGGTTTTGAATCCACAGCCAGGGTTTCACGTAACACCATAGACAGTTGAAGTGCTGTCTACATAGTGCACTGATTAGTTATTGGTCGGATGAGCCTATGAATTCTTGCCAACAATTGAAATTCAGTCATACTGTACAAGGTCTATTGGGTTAGGGAAAATATAAATATATATATAATACAAATTCATGTCACACTATTATTTCTAAATACCTAAATTTGGATACTGTAGAGTGCCAAATTATATTTACATATTTTTCTCCTGCTTTTTACATATCATCAGAGAATCTGAATTCCATTCAGTCTTAAAAAGAAAAGAGAGAAAAATCAAGGGTGCACCATAAATGCACAGAGATGGTGTGCAGAAGAATGTTATAGGGGGGGCTTTGGTGAAAGGATTCAAGGATTTAACAATCCCACATCCTCTCAGCCTGTCCTTCATCTCTAATAATCAAGCTTGGCCACAGAATATCCCTCTGGATGGGAAAAAAAACATGTTGCCTGTCCGCCTCTCACTCATCTTTAGACTGCCAGTCTTGGGTCTTCCTCTTGAAGTCTTCTGTCACATTTATGGCTTCAAACACTAAGCACAGCCTTTTTTAACTGACTGCCATGTCTTTAAAGCTAGATATCTTTTTTGTACTACATTAGCATGAGATGAAGGGCAGAGCGTCTGATGCAAAGGAAGCCCCGAGAAGGCTGGACCACAGACACTATGAACTTGTTTGTTGCTGCACACCAAAGGCCATGAAACAAGCTAACCAGTTTCAGCTCAGGTAAAGTATAATGTACAATCCATAGTATTCATGCACATTCATTGGTACTCATAGTGCAACTTAAGACAAAACTAGTGCTTTAATTTGATGTAAGCTATATATGGTTCATATCTCACAGTCTGAAGTCAAATTTAAGTTTAAAATTAAAGTTGGTGCATGCACATAGGTCCAACACACAGTATGGACCAAAGTCTTTGTGGGTGTGTGGACACACTGCTCTCATCTGCTCTCTTTTACAAGTGAGGAGGACACCCAACAGACATAAAACCCTCAAAGCAGCTCAGCATACATGCTCAATTATATCTAATTGATTCATCTAACAAAGCTAATAAACATAAAATGTTGCCATCAGCATTACACTGTATAGAGTACAACTATTTTTTTTAGGTCAAGGATAGCATGTAGAGAATACTGATAGGCTTATGACACCCCCCGCCCCCACAAAAAAAAGTCCTCATTATGTGTGCACTTACTACAAACTTGGTCTTTCAAAATACTTTACAAAAGTTTTGATTTTGAAAAAGACTTTGTATATTTATTGCATGCCCGGAAAGCTGCCGTGACTGAAGAGCTACAAAGTGAACAAGGAGCTCTTGAAACCGCAACGTCCACTGAGCGGCGCCGCAGCCCGCAACTTCCACAGCCAGCCAGCCGGCGCTTCCTCCATACAACACGCTGCAGGCCAATCCGCTCACTCACTCCGTGTTGGGTTACAGTGACAAGGGCCCTGTCTGAACCACGACTTTTAGAAAGATAATATTACAGGTAGGTGCAAGCCACGGACCGTGTCACTATCGATAGACAAATTAAGCATTGAAAAACAAGACCGTGACCCAGAAATTCTCGCTTTAATCGGGTCACCGTGCTCGTTTTCAGCACTGAGTGATAATGGCACCTCTCACTGTCCTTAGCATTTGAAGTCCCCTTACCAACCTGTAGCTTTTGGGGCAGTGAAAATTGTCCAGCTGGACGCCTTGTATTTTCCCCTATTGGTGCCTTTGTATGTGTTTTGAGCCATGTACACCTGCCTGCTGATAGCTTTCAACGTTTTTTTTAATCTAGTTGAAGGTCAGTTTACCTCTTTAATGAGCTGCTGTGCGGATTTGTATCAGCAGAGCTAAAACCAGGGATGGAAATACATGTGTACAGCCTTGATTCTCTTGTAACTCTAATGTAAATTAAATGAAAGTGTAGGGCCATTTAAAGAAACAAGAATGGATTCATTTTCTTTTTTGTTCATGTTGCTGGGTGTTTTCCTTATCAGCCTCACTATGTGGTGGTCACTGTTTACCTTTTTAAACACTAAACTGCAGAATTGACCACATTATTCTGACCCTCTTGTTAACTCTTCCGTATGCTGGAGGACTGTACTGATTCAAGTCAAAAGCTGCAGTAAAAGAAGGGTTTGTCTTACACTTGCTTGGGTTTCTTTATGTTGCACATGGGAAACAGCCTGAAAAGTACAAGTAGGCTTGTCGGGGGTCGAAAGAAATGCTGAGATGCAAGCTGAAATTTCTCTGAAATAGGCCGAACAGAGAGTCTTTTCCTCCTACAGGGTTTTGTTCAGGGTTCCACTGAGAAAGCCCAATGCAAAGTGGGCCTACAGCCAACTGGGATGGATTCTAGGGTGGAACCTAAACAGATGGGAAATAGTATAAAGGTGAATACAAGGTCAATCTGAGCTTTAGTGATAAAGCTGTGGGCACTGCTCATAGCAGTGTTTTAAAAGTTGACTTAAGAAAACAGATTGTGTGGTCAGAATAAACTCTTAAGACCATATTGGAGCATTTTTTTCCCAGGCTTCTTTTCTCTAGATTGCCACAGGCGGAAGCAGCAGACACCAAATGGTCAAAAAATTGTTATCATTATGTTTGTCTGGAAATCAGTGGAATGGGGGTGTTGATTTCCAGCGGGTAGGTTTTCCTTTGTCCCTTTTTTATTCTAACCCAGATTTTCATGTTTAGCAGGCCCACAGCTGATCCATCTCCCGGTACACAATTGAGACAGTGGAGGTTAAAGCACTCTGAACGCATGGGACCATATTGCAGGTAATTAATATGTCAGCTCAATGATGACCTTCGTCAATACATCTATCACCACACTTACTTGTAACTGAAGTAGCTGGTGGGATGCTGCAGAGAGCGCAGACTGAGAGTACATTTGTCCATTAGTAAACACTTCATAGTGTGTGTTGTGACTGGGGAGGTAGCGGGGCTCCTCTCTGTCCAGTTGCAGTAATTTTCGCCCGTCACCTCTTCATTGCTATAAAAACACTTGCTGTGGTTTGGTAGATTAACAGAGAGCCCCCTAATGGAGTAATTACACAGAGCCAAACATCTATTTTTCACCTGTGCTCTGCCATTATTCTCTGTCCCCTATCCACTCCATTGGAAGTCACTTACTCTCCTTACAATGAGTTATCATTGACTGCCATTTAGACGTTCTGGAGCAATTTGTCTTACTGAGGCCACGCGCTGGCCTCATTGCAAAGAACAATCATTCTCCCTCCAATATATAAAACATTCATGGGGAAAAGGAAGAGAAAATGCCCCACAAACAGATAGTAGAGAGTGGCTAATAGATACTATAAAGGTGACAGACAAGGAAAATAATGTAGGAGATTACTGAAGCAGGAACAAGCCTGCACAACCAGTACGAAAGCTTCAGGGACTGTGCCGCTGGAAAAAAAACCCTTCACGAGACAAATGTGTTAAATGGGTAGGTATGGCAGCTATTGGTGGTGGTAATTGCTGTTGTTGTAAACAAACTATAAGCCTAAATTTAAATTCAAAACCTACATATTTAATTTGCCATTGTATTTACAAGTTTCTTCTTTCATTTATTGTCATATTTAATAAATGCTTAGCCCTGAGATGATTGATGTATTGTGTTCAGCATCATTCTAGTGTTATATTTTACTATAATATTTTCAAGGCACAAACTTTATTTCTCTTTTTGGTTGATTCTTCTTCTTTGTATGCTTTTTGTATGATTGACCTTGATTCTCCACCTCTGGATTTTCAAGCTTTAGTTCTTTTGCTCCCATGTAGTATGTAAAGAGGAAAACTTTTTCATCTTCTGGCCTGTAGGTCACTTTCATTTTTCTCAGTCGCAGTCTGAATTATGCACAAAACTAATGGGAATAATATAGAGAATATTACATTGATGTTTGAAGGGATATAAACTATGTACAAGGTTAGATTTCCCCTTTTTGTTCTTTTTTTTCTAGCCTTTCAAAACTGCATAGTTTTGTTTTATACACAATAGTATAGCTGCTGATAGATTATTCAGCTATGAATCAGTTTGACACAGCTCTCCTGAAGGCAAGCATTCATTTTAGACAGTGGCTCGACTGCTGTGCACAGTCCAACATCCCATTCAGTCTCACCAGAAAGGGTTAATCACATTCTTAACTGAGTGTTTTGTTAGATTAGTCTCTCTCACTGCTTAACACAATGACAAACAACCATGATCCTTTTTCTTGCACTGATAATCGGGACAACTTAAACATTTCTTACTAGCACAAGTGAAACCATTAATCCTCAATGATACTGCTGATAAGTGGTGACTTTGGAGTAATGGCCCTGTCACCTTAAAAAAGAGAGGAAATTTTAACAATTAAAACAAGACGCCCATTATATTTTGTACATCCCATCTCTTTGTGTCATCAGGAGTGATCTGTCAGTGGTAACAGACTAAATAATGGAATGGGTGTTTGTTGATTTATAAATATTTAGGAAGATGTCAGCCATACAAAAAATTATCAGTTTAAATAGTAACAGGCAGCAGGAGGGATGACTTGGTCAAGAGAGGAAAAATTTAAAATATAGTTTATATGTCAGTTTTATTGTAATTGGGCTTTTCTGATTTGGCTTTATTGCATTGGGTCATAGCAGAAAGAGAGTCAATGAAGATTTGTATAGAGAAGACGAAAAACATCCAAGGCTGCTCGACTTGAACCCAACTTGAGTTACAATCCTCAAACTGTTTCCCTCTCGTGATTCTAATATACTTTCTTATGTAATATTTCAGATTCATGCATATTAATATTGAATGTAGATAATTTTGCGTGTAGAGCTGTAACAATTAGTCGATTAGAACAATGGGACGGCATTAAAGGTAAGTGTTGAAACTCATGAAAACCACAGCTGACAGGTTTACAGAATAGTGATGCTACATGCACATACATACCAAAATAGTAATATCTCTGATACACACTTACTAATAGAAATAGAGGAAGGCATAGGTACATTTTTATCCAGACTGTGATGTTATTCTCTTTAACAAAAGAAAGACACACTCATGGTGTTACAACTATGCATGCTCTGCCAAACATACAGTACATGTTGCACCATATGCTGCACTTTTATGTCCTTCAGTTGTAGTTGCAGACAGTCCAACTTGACTACAGTGTGTGTTATTGTTGTGGTACACCAGTCACACTGTATGACTCACCATGCACCATTTGAGTACTTTTAATGTGGACTGGAAACATGGTGATAACTGTTTAAATATGAGCTAACCAGCAATGCTGTGAGGAAATATTCAAGAACCTCACATAAGGTAATTGAAATTTTCTCAATTTAATCGTCTTCTCCATCATATGTTCTATTTGCCATTATGGCTGTCTCCAGCACTAATCAGTTGTTGATATAGCTACCGAGAGATGTTACACTATAACTGACTGAGGATGATAATAAACACGAATAATTGAGTTTTTGATTGATTATGATTTTCATTTAATGACTTCAGGTATCTTGACATTAAGGAAAAACATTTATTAATTGCACTGTACATTTGGTCAGGTTGTATTGTTAGCCTTATTGTCAATTTGGTAATAATAACTAATAACACAGTTGGATTCTCTTTGACTACATTTATTATTAGAATAAGATGAAAACATGCCTATGGCTGCTCAAGATGAGGAAATCTGTTCAAGTTTGAGTTTGAATCATTTTTGTTCTTGTTTGTTTCATCAAGCATGATGACTAAAACAGGACGCTCGCTGGGAGTCAAAGTAGAACTAATTAGCCAGTTGAATATTTCCATAGTTAGCACATAACATTCTGGAAACAGATGGTGAAGAAAAACGCTTTTACCACCTGATTTAATCTTTATATACCATTAGTTTAAAATAGAATTTAAAAAGTGATTATCCAAATCTTTTAGCTAAAGTTGATTGAAAATTGAAACATCTAAACAACTATAGCTGCACTTGGCATCCTTCTGTGTCTTTCTTGTTTTAGAATAAAGAGGAGTTGCTACTGCTAACTTGATATAGAAATGTCAAAATATGGTTTTTGGAATGTGGTATCATCACCCATCAGTGCAGAGGGCAATCTGGCTCCATCCTTAGCTTTGAAAAACTAAATTCCTACAATACTTTTATTTGTATCTGTTATTGAACATATAATATCTTATCCTACATGCCAAACTCATCGTTCTTTGGCAGCAACACAGTCCCAGGCACTTGATACTTAGTATTTCTATGGCCGTAGCTCTGTTTTGATCAAAGGGGTTCAGGGGACTAAGTTTCAAATCCCCCAAAGCCCATTTTGGCTACTCTTTGTTTAGCCCATTGGCATTCTGACCCCATGCTTCTCAGACTTTGAACTCAAAGCTTGGAAAAGCCGTATCGCTTCTTTAAACACATTATCAGTGGGCTAGGTTTTAAGAATATCACTAATCATCTTAAGGTTTTAGTGCAGTGTGGCAGCATCGTTCAAGCCTCGGGGCCCATTTACTGGCATTGGCACTGTAAGAAATTTCCTGTGAAATATACGATAACTTAATGGCAGCAAGTGTTGTGTTTTGTTTCATATTAGAGAAGCTTAAATCTATGCTGCTGCAATAATTCACTGTTAAAGTGAAATATATTATGGAATAGAGTAAACATTTTGGAGTTATACCCGTGTTTGTGCAGTTTTGTGGAAAATATGGCACTTGAAATAATTGTGATATTTCTGATATGACTTGGGGTGTTGCATGACTGCTTGTAGCATCCTCAGTGTAGCATCTTAGCACAGGGTGCCCAGTATTTATTTACTTTCATTTCCCTTATTTAGCTCTAAAAATTTAGCTTACTTTTGTTTATTTGTTAGGAACCCCATTAGTTGTGCCCTAAAGCACTGCTTGTCTTCCTGGGCTGCACATTTAATAACATACATTACACATTACAGTCAACACAAATGGCAAACATTAGACATATATTAGAGAATAACATTAATATATGAGTAAAATTAACACTGATATGTGTATGTATGAAAGATCTTACACTGATGACTTTGTGTGTAATATTGTCATTATTAATGTAATACTGTCAAGAAATTGGCATGGACTGCATACATTTTGAAAGGGGGATACAGCTCCTGCATATTATACAACGATTATATAAAGTGGAAATATGAAGGGATCAGATTTCTTTAAAGAACCTGCTTGATGGTAAGCTGCAATGCTTACCAACACTTTCAACTATAACTGATAGATTTTTATTTTTGCAGAACTATTTCAGAACTATGTCATTTTCTAAATGTATAGTTTACAGTTAGTCTCAATAGAAGCAGATGATTGTTTTTGTCTCAGTACTAGTAATTGTAGCCACACTGTTGTTTACAACAAGAACTCCTAGCAGTTGCATAAAATGTGAAAAAGACACCCTACCACAAATCTTGCATATAAATACAGTGTGAAATGATTTGTAAGCACGGTCTGAATTTTGACAATCTTTTATTTCATTATGTACATGTTATATTGTTTTATTGATGATCATGCTCTTTGTCTAAACTAAATTGTTGTAAATTGCATTGAGAATGTTTGTTTAGTTGGTAAAAACACCAATCAGGTAGGTTTCTGAACATATTGAGCACTATATGGATGAACAATTGTCCATATGTGCATCTGCTTCATTGCATTGAACACTATGCACTGCATGCAGTGCAATATGTAATAGTTGTTGATGATACTGATGAATACATATTTTAAACTTACAGCATTCTAGACTAAATGTCTTGTGAACATATCTCATTGTGCACTGACTTGAAAATGTATGTCTGCACATATGATTGCATGCAAGTCTGTTTGTGCCCCTTAACTCCTCTCACACCTCTTCAATCTCATCAGCCCCCATGCTAAAGATTTGAATCACATTGTCTTCATCTGGAAATACTTCAGCTGCATTTCTGCCACTCTAAAGGGAGATGAAGATAAAGAAGAAGAAGGTAAAGACACACCCTGTTGTGTGAATCCTAGAGAAGGCCTTGAACCCTGCCATTCATCCCTTTCACTTCATCAGCTGAGTCTAATTGCCAGAGAGGACAGGATACCCAGGGCCCAATTGTTCCTTATCCTCTTTGGAGCCTCTGAGGCATGAAAAGCGAAAGACCTGCTTTTGATCCTTTTTTTTGTTAGTTTTTTTTTCTTTTTTTTCTCTCATCCCCTGCTATCCTCTCCCTTAGAGTAAGACACTTCTTTCACACTGTGCCCCCTTCTTCAACCACGCAAAATAATTATCAAGCTCTGCTTCATCAAATAATGGTAGATATTGAAGGTCATGATGGGGAGGGCCAGAGGTCTGCAGGGGTGGCCCTAGGACGTGGTGGAGCTCCCAACTCATCTTAGAGGCATGCTCCTTAGCTGTGGCTACCTTTTTATATACCTTGACCCCGGTTTTCGTTTGTCTGTCCTAATGGGACCCTTTTATGCAGCCAATGCAATAGAGGTCTTGCAATGACAGGGTTGGGAGGCCAAAGTACAATGAGACACAGGGCTTTGCTCAGACAAGGCCGCATCTGTGCAATCTTATTAAGCCTTGGAAAAGAGCTCATGCGTCTCAACGTCCCATAGGCGCTGAGAGCAGATCTATTGACACCTACTTGTCCTTTGCGGTCAACACCTTTCTGTGAGGATGCAGACACACCCAAGTTCTTGTTAGAAGTAATTCTTGGCAGAGTATTTAGCGAGGCACAAGTGCTTAACTCGGTTTGGGTGGCCATGCGGCGTGAGGATAAAGAATACAGTTTTGTAATGATGACACATTCCCTGGAACTAGAGAAATGACGAAGGATGTCAAAGACCATTTGTCAAAAGCAAATGGTCCTCATATTTAAAGAACGAAGGGCACCAACTTCTTTCTTAATCCTTACTTCCACACTTGATTTTTTATTTTATTGGTTCAAAAGCATGCTTGAGGTTATTGTTAATCATCTATTTTTCAAAATTGTTTATTCAGAACAATTTTTGATGCCCTTAGTTATGGACTTGGCCGTTATTCATGCCCAGAAATTTGTCAAAATTTGAAAGAGCAAAATGCTAGTTAAAACCCCTGCCGATTTAAAATAAATAAATAAATTAAATAAATAAATAATTTTAAAAAATCACTGTGTAAGAAACAATGAAACTTAAGATAGCCAACCTCACCACCTCACCACCTATATAGCTTACTAACAAAAGGGACAGCAGGATATGCTATAAGTCGAGCAAAATGACAAACAAAAACACAAGTAGGCAAACAAAAACCTTTAAGCAATCATGTTAAGCACATCTAACATCTGAGCGCTGTGCGAGAACAAAGCAGGGCTCCTGTCAGTGCATCGATCCACTCCTGAAGGCACACACATCCATAGCTCTCTGATTGCTCCCTGCCTCTCGCGCCTCTCTCCCCCGCGCCTCTAACTCTCTCTGCTCTGGCTCCTTTCTGAGAATGTGCTTATCGATCTGGCCTACTTCGTTGGAGTTAACTCACTGATAAAACCTGACCAAGGGCTTCCAATGGCCTGAAAGAGTTTGGAGAGCTGGTGAGAAGGCAAGGTGATAAGAAAAAAAAATGGTCGCTAAATTCACTTAAATGTTTTATTATATTATTAAGTTAGTCAGCTGTTAGACACTAGTTTTGACATTTTGAATGTGTTATTGTCTGGCCATGTAATGAGGTTTTTACTATAGGCAAACTATCTTGTCTCAGTTGCTCAACTTAAAATATTAACCCTTATCTGATTTGAATCACAGTGTCCTACAGCTTTAAAGTTCTTAAGCAGCTAATAACCTGCTGATTTGGAAAGTCTTGAATATTGAATGATTGTGGGATTTTGACCTAAAGAAATAAATCAATTCATTTATTTTAAAATTACATATTTTAGGTTGTAAATCAAACCATACGCTAATTTGGAAATGCTGATCAAATATATGTATACAAACCATTTAACATTTTCTTTTGTTCACTCACTTGGTATTTGTGTTTTTATTTGTTGTAGATTTTTAAGGACACATCTAGTTGTAAGTGTGGCATCTCCAGTCAAGTGCTTAAATCCATCTACTGTATGCTACTATGCTGTAGTTAAGACTTGAACTGTCTAGAAAGCTTTGTGTCAGTATATTGAGCAAAATTCGGATGGCAGTGATGTATAAAGTAGCCTTGGTCATTCATTCATGTATATTTGCAGTTGAGTTAGACATAATGCACTGTATCTACTATTACACTCCTGCACAGAAAAACAACCTAATTTGCAAACTACAGTGTTTGCAATATCAAACTAGTTGAATATTGTGAGTCAAATTTGTCCCAACTGGTTAAAATACCAGTTGCATCAAAATTAGTGAGGATTTTCATTGTGATAGATGTTTTACTCTGCTGTTAGCTATCTGTGATACGACTGAATGGAAATAAGAACAAAAATAACAGCATTGTCTTTAATGAAGTAGTAAAGAATAACAATTGTTGTAATACTGTTGTGCAGTGTATTGCAGATCTCACACAATCAACAGTTACTTGTGATATTTTTCAAGAAGGCATACACAAAGATATCAAAAATCAGTGTTTCTTAAAAAAAAGTGACTCATGTTTTGTGTGTCAGTATGTGTAATCATGTCTCCAGAGTGTGATTACATTGTATGTCAGTTTGTGTATATTTTTGCAAGTGTGTTGTGCTGTCATGTTTGTAACATTCCATGTGGGAGGGTCTGTTGATAAGTAAGCCATCTGTAGTGTTCTGCCGAACGACATGTTGTAAAGCGAGATTTGAGTGTGGAGAGACTTGACTTGACAAATCTTGGCACATAATGAGACAGAAGGGAGTAAAGGCAGAAGTCTGTCCAGAGATAAACAATTAGATTTGTCCCTGAGGTAAAGGCCAGGCAATGCAAGGACTCTCAGACTAACAAAATCAATATGGCTTCCAGTAAGAACACTCAGGGGGTAGAGTGATGAAGAGGTTATCATTCATTTCTCAAGTTAGGACACACATACACAATGAGGAACAATAACGCTTTAAAAATCAATATGATCACTGTCAGTGATGTATACATTTGAAAGTATGCATCTGATACCCAACTATCTGTCAAACATCGTCAGTCTAATGAGACATGATAACAGATCAACAAGGATACTGAACTGAGACAGTCAAGCCAGTTTCCTTCAGCAGCCAATTGTGAGCGGATCTTAAAGGAGACAGCATTTGGGAATGATACTTTCACACCCCCAGATAAAATCATAATGGAGCATGAGCCATAGACAGAGTGGGCAGTCCCTTTGCGTTGCATCCCTTCTTAGGTCCTGCCTAGACTTGAAGGTCCAATCTAACATCTCACCTCTGTTCCCAGCAGGCCTCACAAGGGTAGCACTGCCAGGGCAAGGAGGATTGGACTGTTTTAAATTGGGGGGTGGTCATGCGTTGTGCCTGCACTGGCTTTATAGAAGACACCAAAAAGAAAGAGAGGGTGAATGGTATTGGAGTGGGGGTGATCACAACTTGCATGTAACTGCTGTTAGGCAGGGAAGTCTCCTCAGAGACGCTGAGTCGCTGACCATAAAGGTGTGAGTCTGAGCCGTGGCCAGCCTGTTGCCTCATCTCCATGGAGACAGCAACATGGCACCCCAGTGGGCTTGTCTCTGCTTTGGCCTGGAGCAGTAAGAGGAGCACTTGGGGATGTGGCCTGGCCATCACCTGGGCTCCAGGGGACCAGGAGGCACTGCTCTGATGACCTTCAACAACCTGCCAGTCTGTCATCTCGGCATGGGGAATAACAAGAAAAAACTCAGCTAGGGATTTGTGTAGAGATATTGTTTACTGGGCCATTGTATCTTTGGAGGAGGCTCTTTGTTCCATTGGGAATGAACTATAGAGAAGGACATACTTTTCACAACTTGATATTCTAAAATTTCCTTTGCCTGCATTACCCTTTCATGTTAAGACAATATAGGGGATTTTAGACTATACAGTACTTTTGTACTTTGCTATTTTCTTATTGGTTAGTCAAATAGAAATATCTGACGGAGGAGGAAATTAACATAATTATACATAATTGGACACTATAGGGTGCAACTAATGATTATTTCCGTTATTGATTAATCTGTTAATTATTGTCTTGATTAGTCTTTGGTCTATAAAATGTCAAAAAATAGTGAAAAATGCCCATCACAATTTTCTGAAGCCCAAGTTGAAATCTTTGGATTTCTTGTTTTGTCCAAATTCCAATAAAATTCCAATTAAAGTTATATAAAACAGGGGAAAGAAGCACATCCTCACAATTGAAAAGCTGTAATTTACTTGAAAAACAAATTTTCAAAACAGTTGCTGATTAATTTTCCATTGATCGACTAATTGACTAATCGTTTCAGGTCTAGTGGACACCATCAGCTCATAATGCTAACCACATCAAGCTTAGGCTACTTTTAAATAGCAGTGCTGTACGTCTTTTGTGATTTTTGGGGTTATAAAGTAAAAATAACATCAGAAAAAAACGAAATGCAAAATGAAGAAGCTTGCTGTCATCTTAAGTTTCAGGGGTGTGGACACCACAGTAGTAAAAAATTCATCATGATTAGATACATAATCAGGAACATCAGAGTAATTCCTGTATAATGCTATAGACTATTGTTGGTATCACTGTGATAAATTATTGCCAAATGGGATCTCAAATCTTCTGCATTCGAGTGTAAAGCAGCGCTATCCAAACCATTCCCTGGAGACCCTTGTGTTGCATTATCTGACAAACCAATACAGGAGATTCTGTGGAAAAATCTGTGCTTTCTTCCTTTCAGCCAAAAAGAAAGAGGATTTTGAATGGAGTGGTGATTCTTTATGCAGAGCTGAGACGCGACACCTTCCAGACGGTGAGAGATGGCGAGCCCTAATAATACAGAGCTGTACAATGGTTCTGACAGGCGAGCAATAAAGCAATCAGGGTCCCAGGCATTCCAAATCTCTTTACCGCCCACCCCTCTAACAGACTGAGAGATGGGCGGCTGACCTGTGAGCTGTCAATCATGGGGGATACCTGCTGGAGCCTGATCAGGGAGAGCTGAGGGCACCAGTCCATCAGATCTGTTTTCACACTCCAGACACTAACATTGCAAGCATATCCACAGACACAAAAAACCCCACCGCCTTGCTCTTAATTAGGAGATGTGTTTTTGGGGGGTGTCGGACTTGTTTGGTTTAAATGGGTATGGGAGTGTCTTAGATATAGGAGGATAGTAAGTGGAATCCCAGTGAGACAGAGAAATAACCTTTTCCCTTGATTTAGGAATCAGGCATTGATCTGTCATGCTGTTTTGTACAAGCAAGAGCTCTTTCAGCATTGCTTCTCAGTGTGTGTTGTTCCACAGTGTGTATATGCGATAAGTGAGTGTGTGTGTGTGCGCGCGCGCGTGTGTGATGGGTGGTGGGTTGGAAGGGGTGGTGAGGCTTGTTCATTAGCTGTCTGTAGCCCATTCCAGCAAACAGATCACCATAATACTGTGGTTAGTTAATGGTTTTCTGGTGTTTACTCTAGAGTCTTTCTGTCTGAGGGCTGACTGCTAAAAACTCCTTCACTGTTTTCTCCTCCTTTTTCCAACTGCTAACTCCGACAATTGGCTTCAGCCAGTGGCTACGTCTGTGAGCAGTGTGGCCTCATAGACTCACATTAGAGAACTAACAGCAACATCACAAAAAAACATGCTGATATGACATTCTGTCTCACTGATGACTGGAATCATATTGGTTCTCCACAGCTAAAACCCAGTCTGTGACTGGGAATGTTCTCACAATAGGGAGTTATATTTTTGTGTTACCTCTGTCATATTTTAGACAGTTGATTAAATGTGACATTTTGAATGTTTAGATAAATACAAGCTACATTAACCTAAAAACATAAATAGAGACTGATATTTTTTCCAGTAGATCATTAAATTGTCTTCCCTAAGATATCACACAGATGCAATAAAAATGCCTTATCACATGAAACACATTAGACAACATCATTACAAGAGATATCAGGACATTGTTCAAAATTCCATCCAACACTGTGGTCCAGAGCAGATGTCTCAACAACTGCTGGCTGGATTGCCATGAAATTTAGTATATTCATAAATCAGTAAATTCTGTGACAATCCGTGATTAGATTGGGATATTTGTTGGACAAAGTTGGTCTCCCCAGAGGAGGAACCTTTCGGACGCTCCATGAGCTTTTGCCTAGCGACTGCTTCAGAATGTCATGCCAAATCATATATTGTGCAAGCAATTTTTTTTCTCATCATCGAATTAGGGGTAAATTGAGTTTATGTTGTAGTTAAAAGTCATCAGGTGGCCAAAACGAGGACTGTGATGCCAATGTTGCTCAGTTTGTGCTGAATCAGTAAGTCAGTAATGACTTGATTCCATGCTGAAAAACAGTGTTTCACTGCCCTTCTGGTTGAAGCTTTCAAGCGTATTTTCAAGGTATTTTCCTTATCCGAATCTAAGGATAAGGTGTCTAAGGATAGAGGTTTTTTTATGCTGCACACATTGTAAAGCCCCTTGAGGCAAATTTGTAATATTGGGCTATATAAATAAAAGACTTGGCTTGACAACACCTATTTATGTTTATACACTGTATATCATATTAGTATTAAATAACATATTCTGATTAGTTCAATATTAAATAATAAAAATAAATCACAAAAACCATAATATCAAATGACAATAGAATTGCAATCTCAAGTAGGTCTTAAATTGGAACCATAATTGGTTTCCTGTAGGAAGCTTGTTAGTGGAGCTTCACTCTGTTGTCTGTGTCCTGCACAGCCAAAATGCTAAAATTCCTCTACTAGTATAGTACCTTACTAATTAAAATGCCTACCAGTCCTGCACAGCCAATTGGAGCTAATAAGAAAGTCTAAATATGTTCTTCAACTGCATGCTACAGTTTATAGCCACCTCCCCAGTGGATCACCACAGGATGTTTTGGAGGAGCAAACACATTGATACCACTAATATGGAGCTCCTGACTGTAAAATATGTGCTGGTGAATACCAAAGCTCAAACTAACTTTACCAAATACACACAATGGATTTTGAAACTAACTTCAACTCTGTGTTTGACTGGCAGCATTGCTGATGTCTAAACATTTGTTAAAATATTTGTCAGTCACTGACTGGTTTTAAAATTACAACCCTGAAATCTTAAAATCTTTGCAAGCTTATGAGATGGCTGTCTTATGTGTGGAAAAGTAAACAGTCTATGATAGAAGATGAAAGGAGTGTATGTTTTAGGGGGGATTTTTACCTCTACATTATTTGACAGTGAATGATGAGTTTTGCAGAAGTCTTTACTTAAACTATCCCTCAGTGGTGATCTGTAGATTCCCCCCCCCCCCGCATCTGGGAAACTAGATCACTTCTGGGGACAGCAGCCTGAAGTCTCCAGTCCAAAGAAAGGCTTATCTTGTTCCTTCCAGATTTCTGATGTAATCCTTTACTGAGAACATGTATGTGATCTTCTGCAGCTGGAAGAGTGGCCCATATGCATTTTACATCACCCTTAGTTATTTTTGGGTCAGTGAGAAGCAGGATATACTGGACCATTCACAATCTGACATCACACTGAAGTCTGGTTGAGACAGGATTTTTCTTTCCATGCTACCTTCCACTGACAGGAATATCCTCAAACCACACTCTGTCTTTTAAATTTTTATATCATGCTGTATGACTAAATTTAGATGTTTGCATTTAATGTTCTAACCTGATGTCAAAACTTTTGGTTTGGTTTGCTGCCAACATACTATATGGTTCATTACATAAACGTAATTTTGCAAATTTCTTAATGATTTTTCTAGTTTATGTACACTATAATTCACCACAGTAACTTTGTTAGACAACCACACACAACTTTACATCTGACTTGATGCTGTAGTCAGAGATGATTTCTCATACTTCAAATGTGAGCCATTCACAGTGGAATCATACTGCTTTCTAAATATTATTAATGTTCAGAAATTAGTCTTGATGAAGTAGATCATGCTCTAATCACACTGGCTGTCATCTTGGTATAGTCTGCATGGAAGTTTTGTTAATTTTCCCATTTCTCAACTTAAGCATGAACATAGCAAAACAAACAAACCTGAAAGCCTTCCCCAACAACTTCTCCCCTTTATTAGCAGCTGATACATGGACAAGAGGTTGTCTTGGCTGAAAAAAGCAACTGCTGAGGCATTGCTGGACCTAAAGACCTTTGTGACCAATGGCGTGTCATCCCTCACTTTGTCATGTTTAACTAAAACCAATCCCCATTTAAAGCAGCATCTATCAGTGTTAGTTGAGAACAATGACAGATTGCCTTTCTGCAGCACTCAAAGCATCTGGATCCTTTCTCTACTCCCCCTCTTTTATTTATGGTAAACAGCCTGAATAACAGCTGGGCAATGGGAATTTACAAGTTAATCAATTGTTTGTTAGGAGCCACGGCGATGCCCCATACCCAACCATCTGCAAGTCAATGTTCATTTACCATGCTAATTTTTCCATAGGCAATAGCATATCTATTGATTTCTTTTTGAGAGATGAATCCACACTTAGCATTATGAAATGTTTCATATAGAAAATTAAATGTGTTTAATTTAGTTTGCAAGGAATAAAATGTTCGGTGTAACTGAATTCAGCTGGTGCTGATAAACTTGTACACATGGTGCCAAAACAAGCACTAAACTATCGGAGCAGTGACACTGTGGTCCGCATGCACATTTTCTTCTTCAGGGGGGATGTTCTGGAAGTCATATTAAGTTTCACACACTGATGGTGCATCTAGGTAAGCACTGTTTATCCTGGACACTTTGCTTCCTGTTAAAGTGAAGTTGCCTTTGTCTCTCCTCCCAGGTATTTGTGCCTGTGGCGGGGTCTTGGTCTTTTGTTCCCTACTGCAGCTCCTCTGCACTACAAGACGACTCCCATGCACACCAGCCTCAGACAGGTCAGTCACAAGTATCCCTTAACACGCAGTCGGCAGACCACATGATTGGCTCTTGCACAATGTCAGCACATTCACAGATTTTATCATCAGAAAAAGCTGGCAATGTAATGACTCCTTTTACATTTTGGTAGATATGTTAAAAAATAAGGGGAAAAAATGTGCTTATATTTTTTACATGTTTTTTTATAAATCAAACAAAAAGAGATAACAAACATTAGAATATCTACTTCCCTTTGCTGGTGACCCACCTATCCCCAGAAATAAAGAATAATATTTAATCAGAAGGCAAAACAATAGCACAACAATAGCAATCATTAATATGACAATAGAATTTTCAGAAAATCATAAATACACAATGGAGCAACAAAATCTTTGAGAACATGTAGAAATCTACTTTATTTGGCTGTGCTAACTTGGCAGCCTTGAACCAATGTTAGGATAGGGCACCATTTACAACTGTGCTGTGAGCACTGGTATTCACCTTTTCCAATTTCCCGGCTGCAGCACAGAAACCACACACTACTTTATTTATAATCCAACCAACCTCAGTGTGTAACTCTTGCCCCATACTCTTGCTCACATCACACAGTGAGGTCACTTCCCTCTGCACCTCCACCACTGCTCTTGCATTCCAACATGGCTCTAGGACAGCAGCCCAGCAAAGCTCTATACTTCTCAAATCACAAAGAGGCCCAGATCAGAGCCGAGCTGGACGTGAGCCAGGATCCAGGCCCTCACAGCCCAGGCAGCTGGGGCAGCCTATAATAAGTGGGAGACAATGAGAACTAACACACCTCCCACGCTTTGCATGTGGATGTCGATCCAGAATTGAAATGAAATGGTTTCATTGGTTTTCCACAGACCCCACCAATTATGAAAAGATATGAAAACTGCTGGTGATTTAGAGGTGGTTTAGAGTATATATACATTAAGAGTATATGTTTAATGTAACACACCTCTAAGTAATAGAGAATATGTGTAACTCAGTGCAAAGCTATAAAGAACAAAGAATTTATACAATACACATGACGGAATAAAAAGAGGCTTACTGGAGCTTTTGATTTTGCTGAAAAAAGTGCTGAACTATTTATTCTCTCAGGTCATTGCTTATGAATTTCTAGACCAACTTTTTTATGTTACCTACAGTTTTTAAAATCCATATTTAATTGCACCAGACTGAGTTTACTGTAAAAACTGGGCAATTGGACAGTTTTTCGTTTTCCAACAGTCATCAAAAACATGTATGTACAATTTTTTGTTTTTTTTCACATGGGAAACTAGACATATTAAAGGCCTTCTGTTTTAATGAATAATAATGAACAGTTCACTGTAATGTAGACGGCGGTGGTGCTTTAATGGTCCCTTGTAGCCTCTTAAGCCTCTGGTGATAAATCTCACACAGGCTCACTCGTATAACTAAAACCCAAACCTCATTCAACTTCACATCCATCAGTATTTGGCTGAAAGCGATGACAAAGCACTTTCAATTACACCAGTAACTGACTCTGGAAACAGTTCATAGCAGGGTCCAGGCTCGAAGACTAAGGGAAAAACACAAGGGGGGAGGGCAGAATGGCTGGTAGGGCATCCGTTTGACTCGTTCCCAAATAATAAAAAGGGTGGTGTGACTCGGTGACACAAGGGATGCCGCCAGCATCGCGAACCCAAGGACAATTCACCTATTTTGTGTGCTGTCACCCCTGTGGTCTGATTTATGGTTGGGACATCCTTCCTATGACCCATTCGTCCATCAGCTCGACACTATAAGGATACTCTGGTGATTAGAGGCTGAAGTATGAAAGCGTCCTCAGTCAGGGCCCTTGTCTAGTACCAGAGGGGCTTGCGCTACTGAATGGGGAGTGATGCAGTTGGGAGGGAGAGCGTTGCAGCAGCAGAAGAGTGCCATTCTTAACCCTGAGCACCAGAGGATAGAAGAGCTTTTTGAGAATCCATCAACTGTAAATGCTTCATTCTATAATGTTGGTGTTTTCTTTTCCATTTTGGATCCCAATTTGTAATTATATTATGTTGAGTGTGTGCTCTCTAAAAGTTAACATGGCAGTGTTTAATTGGAGTGATTTTACTCATAATTGCATGATCCTCTCTACCACTTTTGGCTTCTACTTTGTTTGAATAAGCAGGCTAATTTCGGCATCCATCCTCAAAATTAATCAGTATAGCATACTTAAAATTGAAGTTCAAAAATGAAATAATTGAGAAAGTGTAAATCTGCTTTGAATAATGGGAGCCTTATCCATCAACAAAAACAGCAAACCCAACAATGACAGCACCAGTCTGGGAAACATCTAATGCAACAGTATATAAGTGATGATCATTTTTCTCTCTTTTAAAATGCCTTTATTACATAAATAAAAACAGAGTCTGATCCTCCAGAGTGCATGATCTTTTAAAGCATCTCTGACTCAAGCCCCCCTGATGAAAGGCCCACACTAACATCAGTAGTCCAGAGCCTTTACTCTCTAACTTCAGGCAATTATGACACAGAGGAGATCTTTGCCTTTTGCACTCAAAAAGAAGAAGAAAAAAGGCATCCCTTTTTTCCAAGCTTAGTTGTAAAAATAAGCTTGCTCTCCTCAATTGCAGTCACCCCATGCCCTTTGCAATAGCAGCAAGGATGTATCGGAACAAGCCATGGGGCAAAACAAATCACTTGTGATTTTCAGAATTATAAAGATTTTAATAGCTGCAATGTTTCTCTCTCAGATTGGTCTTTATTTCGAGGAGTCAAAGTTTCCAGGGTGCCCCAGGCTTTTTAAAAGCAGTAATTGGCCAACAGAGAGACTTAGGATCTCCCTGAGTGATTGAGTCTATTTGTTGCTATGAACTTGAGGGTATCACTCTAAAGATCACAAGTCCAGGTTGTGAGTGCCTGCAACTTATCAAGCACAATTCAGTTTGCAGCCGTGGAAGTCAGACTACTTTTCCATACAGTTTTGTTTAAAGTTTTAACCTTTCTGTGGAACTTGATGCTTTTTTTGCTGATTAGTTATGTTTACAAATAATTCAGCATAAACTAAGGGGTTCTGGTTTGTGAATTAAAGACAGCCTTGAATTAATGCAGAATAATTGTTAGTAACTGTTATGATAAGGGAATGACTGTTATTCTGGTATGTAAGAAAAACAGTAGTACGTGTTGTACATCTTTGAGAAATGACATTGATTTTTGAAGTGTAAATCATTTTATTTCACTTTTTGCTTTCACTTGGTAATGAATCAGCACACCACTTTCTACCATACATATACGTTGCATACAGTTTTATTTATGTGTTAACAGTGCAGAGATAGCAATAACAAAACAAAAAAACAATTAAAGCTTTGCATGACTGTGTACCATGAGCTCAGTGTTACTAACACCACTGTGCCTCACAATAAATAACAAATCAATCAGAATTACCACTATACAAAAATGATAGAAATTGAATATCATGCACTCACTACTTAACAAGTCTTACCTCTTCTCTTGAGTGAAACTAAATACCTGGCTGTCTCTTAATTAAACAACCTTTCTTCACTTCTCAACTGTTTTTTAGAAAGTCAGGCAGTAAACAGTTCAGAAAGGTCAGCATAATTAGCCCCCCTTTCACAATATAAACTATCTACATTATGCTGACAATTTATGAAATACATTAAAATTGATTAACTGACTATTCTTTCTCACTCTGCATAGAGTTATATATAGATTGGATTTGCTTGTTATATCTGTTAAAATTTTACTTCACACATCTGCAGAACAACTCTCATGATGTTAAAAGCATGTGCTTTCTAACGGTTAGAAAAACAAGCCTGGCAGTAGCTAAGCTATATTAAGGAAATCCACCAGGGAGGCATAATCGAGTTTGACTCTCTACCGGTGGTCTCCTTGTTAGTGTTGTGAGTGTCAGAACTGACAGTGCAGGTAGCTCAAATGCCACTTAAGGTTTTAGCTTCAGTGGCTTTTGGAAAGAAATGACCGTGACCTGTGTAGCTTGAGCCCACATCCCACACCCTTTCTGCCTGACAGCTGCTCAATGGCAAGTGTCTGCCAGCATGCCGAGGGGAACGCTGCCAAGCAGCCGGAGATAGAGATGATTACCACATCCCTCTCTCCTTCTCAGCCTGCTCACTGAAAACTGATACCTACTAACAAACTGCTGTCAACATGTTAGCGAGGCAGAGAGAGTGAGAGCAATAGTATGTGCTGTGAGTGGGAAAAAAGGGAGAAAAAGAGATGTGTGGGAGAGTCAACGTGAGGAGTCCAAACAAGTTAGGATTAATGACAACTTTTTTCCTGCTGTTTCAGAGCTAACACTATTGTGGCAGACTTGAAGAATGCAATCAACAATATAAAGAAAAGGCTGGTTAGGCAGGCACTCACCTGCAGAGTGATGATCAAATGATGAATGTCAAACAATGTAGTCACAAGGTCACTAGTTTTCATGCTACTGTAGCTCATCATGCAAAATTATATCCATGTGCAGTCATGAATGAGACTGTAAGAGAAAGGACTTCTTGGGTGGAAATTACACTTTTTTTACTGTAACAATCATAATTTGTGCACAATGAATGCTACATTGTCAAGACTTTCTACTTTAAAGTTTTTACGGTGTTGTGCAGATATGCAAATCACTTTGACCTTTACTCCAGTCACTTGAAACATAGGTTTTCCTGCTGAGTAAAGAATGAATACAGCTCTTCCAGAGAAGAGTTATAAATGTCATTGTTTTTGAATGAATCCCCCACTGCGCCACTTTTAAGTGAAATAAAGGAAAAATCACAGCTGACATATATTTTTCTAATTGTTGCAGAGGGGGGACAGGAAGCAGCATGGAGTAGTTTGAATTATCGGTAATTAGAATATCATTGTGCTTAATTACAAAAGATTTTGATTTTGATTGTCTGATTTTCAGCAGAAGGCCTATTTTAGCTACTGTCTTAATACACATTTGTTTTTGAAGATTGGGAATGACAATTATGATAATGTGCATCCCAGCATGAAATATATTTGTCAGAGACAGGAAAACAGGACATGTTAAGTAGACACAATGCATATGTAGATTATTTGAAAAATGCTAATTAAAGACACAGTAACATCTATTTTTATGTAATTTGAAAATAAAGCTAATTTTAAATGGAAGACTATTTTTAGGGCACTACAGTGTTATTGGATTTTTTTTAATGTGTCATCTAAATTGTTCAGTTCTGTTTCTTAATCACCCTGCCAGAATGTGGGTTAAAAATACTTAAGTCAGGTTTTCATTTTCCTAGCTTGAGGTTATAGCTAAGGTAAAAGATTTCTGCTAATAGGAAAAATGTCAATTACTTTAAAAAAAGTTGTGTCCAGAGCATCATGTGGTTCAGCCTCATGCTATAATTGGGCTCTGCAGAGGTCGGTGATTTATTTGTTATTTGTTTGTTATTAAATGCCAC
The DNA here is from genome assembly GCF_020085105.1 of Siniperca chuatsi. NCBI lineage: Eukaryota > Metazoa > Chordata > Actinopteri > Centrarchiformes > Sinipercidae > Siniperca > Siniperca chuatsi. The sequence goes on along the minus strand of NC_058045.1, from coordinate 13,216,934 downwards.
AAATAAAATAAAATCAGGGACAAAATAAAACTTTCTACTGTAATTCACTCTGGAACTTTGTTGAGCAACAGGATAAGTATTTCTCTAAAAATCAATTTTCGAGAAGAGACAATGGAAACAAACCTAAGTGCTAGTTTGAACCAACCCCATAAGGCTTCCAGGGAAACCACAGAGCCTAAGAAGCACTTTATTAGCCAGCGGGGTGGGGGTGGGGCGTGGGGGTCAGAAGGACCAGCCCTATCATTGATTGAGGTTGGAGGATGCATCCACAGCTGCACTTTCTCTAAATTTCTAAGAGTAAATATGCACCTTTGAAGTGGGGGGTGCCTAGGAGCACTCCTCTGCACAGATTGTGTGGGTTTCTGTGGGGAGCTGTAGTTACGGGAAAGATCAATGGACAGGGCATTAGGGGGAAGAGTACACTACACTGTCCAGCCCTCCAGCCTACAGAACAACTCAGCAGCTCCTAGATGGCCAGTATTATTGAGCTCAAGGCAGTTTAATTCTCCATGCTGTTTTCTCAGGCTGATAAATTTCAACCTTTCCAACTGCAAAATGTCTTGGAGAAAAAGATGAAATATACGATGAACTTCATATACAACTATAGTTTTGTTCATATTGCTCTGCGCACCACATTTTTTCTTGACACACATCTGATCATGAGGAAATCTTTACAGGTTTAGAGAATAAATAAATGGTCCCTGGCTGAGCACTCTACTGTAGCATGGTCATTCTTGTAAAGTAATTTGTATTTATATACGTATTGGTGGACATTTTCATGTTACTTTTTTATCCAGTGATAAGCATACGGCTCTCCTAATTCAAAAATGTGAACATAAACCTGCTCCATGTAAATTTTCAAGCTTTTTAGAAAAAAAATCAAATAATATTTTTGACTGGAATACTCCTGTCTGCATAATTACTGACTGGAAAACTCCTGGCCACTTTGTGAAAGCATGGAAAAACCCATATCCTGCTCATTGTGTGGCTGGATATGTGTACTTGTGGCAGGCTTTAAGTGCATTATACTTGTGCTGAACACACAGCTTCCATATTGTGGTTTGTAAAGACTATGGAAAAGCCTTTTGGGGTAGCCACACTTCCAGATGAGGCTAATCTGCTCGTGGTTGGTACAGAGTGATGTGAGCAAAGATATTTAAGCCTGTTCTCTTCTACTTATGCCCTATAGTATGTCTCAAACTCATTGTTCATTAAATTCAAATATGAAGTTAACACAGTACTGAATATAAAATAATAATAGCAATTATACCCTGAATTCATTATTATATCATTAATTTTAATGTGTTTAGTACAGTAAATGCTGTGCTGTCCCCGAGATGAGGACAAGAGGACAACATGTGTCATCTCCACAGAGTGTCAGAGTGTAGCGCCTCTGCGCTCCCAGGTGTCGCCAAGGTTTGGCTCCACCAGGCTCGGAGATGCAGCCAGAGAGAGTTAGCATTTACAAGCCCTGTCACACTCCACAAAACACTGTGTCACTCAAGCACAGCCTGTGTGGCAGCTCTGGCATTAATGGAGACGTTGACATCTTCCGACAGAGTGTTTATCTAATACTAATGCTAAGCAACCAGATCCAGTCGCCCCCACACGGAGCCATCGAACCCCGCCGCAGACCTCGGTGTCTTGCAATCACACTAGTTTTCCCATTCGTCCCTCAAGACTTATAGAATTCATAACAATGGCTTTGCTGCTGCTCCGTTTCATGTCTGTTTATTTTAATCATTCAGCCAGATATTTCTTACCGCCATCCACCAGACAGCCCAACTGCCTCACAGATGCTTAAGACAAAGTTGAGTAGATTTACGACATATTGCAGGAAGCATCACCTGTGTATGCTGGCATGAATCTTCAGCTCAGGGCCTCCAACAAAAGTTGTTTACATATTTCTGCCACAGTGTTATTCTCTGACATTTTTTCTTGCAGATTTACTTCACTACTCCGCTCACACACGCACACAGACTGGCCCTTAGAAGGGGAGATTTAAGCTTGCGTTAAGGAAATGTATGTACATTCTGCATACATTTTTTAATACTTTATAAAGAGACATCTTTTAAAGAATTTTTTTTTTCTTGGAAATCACTCATATACATCATGTACTTGAATATTATCTTTCAATACTATATATTGTAAATTCTGTTAAAAAATAAGTTGTCAAGAAAACTAAAGTTGAAAATACATAACAGCAAACAGTAGTTTGTACTGTGCAGTATACAATGCACAAAAGGCTGCAAAAATTCCTATATATTACTATATGTATCAGAGACTGATGATGGGTTCATGAAGTGTATGGAGCTATCTTTAGAGGATTGATTTCCCATACTGCCACGCAGTTGGCTGCATTTATATTCCATGCCTGTGGCTCTGTGACCCCTGGTTCTCCTTTCATGTGGCAGGCAGAAGCACAAACCAGGATGAGGCAGAGAGAGAAGGCTGAGGGATAGCAAAAGGTGAAACCGTCTACAATGGGAGGGGGGCAGAGATTTTTCTTGTGGTGCAGGTTTCTAGGAGGGATGAGAGGACGGGATGAGGGAGTGTAAAAAAGCCGGTATGAGTTTGCAGGGAGCAGCGCGAACCAATGAAGCCATCATCTGACAGATCTGTGAGCGTTTGCACTGAGGGCGGGTTGGTGGTGGGTGGGCAGAAAGGAAGCTAGGCGGAGGGAAAGGGATCGGGTGATGGTGGGGGGTTGGGAGAGGGCATGACGGTGGCGCGAGCTGATAGAGACGTCAACGCCGCTTCAGTAATCTCACGACGGCTGGCCGCAGCGAGGGGCCATCAAGGGGCCCATGAGAGCAGAGGCATGATAGAGCAGACCACCCCAACAACACTAGCAGGGGGCCTGGCAGTATGGACAAATCAAAGCGAGAAGAAGTAATTTTTGAGAAATTACAGAAATCTCCATGGAAATTAGCATGAAACACTTTCTAATCTCTTGCTTTTCACCATGGACGATAGGGGTCAGTGCTTCAAGTTCTGCAGCCCCTGCTTTCTCTTTCTCTCTCGCCCCATCCCTAATTTCATTATTCCCTCTTGATTTTTTTTTCTCCCTCCTGCTTTTTATGTATACTCATTTTACAGCCTGACACTATGAAATAGCCCCTCCCTCCGCTCATATTCTTCAACCATTCATTTGCTTGAACCCTTTTCATAGACCACAATTAAACGTTTAGATTTCAAAGGCAAATCAAGGGAGAGCCAAGCCATGCCCTCAGAGTGACACAGGATCAAGCTGTTGGGTGCTTTGGAGCCTCAGATCGGGTGAATCCCCCAAGATTTGTCCTCTGCACCCTCCCTTTCGTTCTTGTGGTGTCTGTCAGGACTCAGAACACTGTTCAAATGAATAAGAGGAGTGAAGCACCCCGAGTTGTGACCATGTGGTTATTGGTAATCAACAGCATTTGCAGCAATACAATGACACCCTAAGCCATAATTCTTCTCATCACAATTGCTCTCAATTTCAACAATGCGGGACAAAACACACCTTAAGAAAATGGTGGTGGAACAGTATTGTTGCTGTGCATACTAGAATTTTAAATTGTTCTGCAGTTTGTTTGGGTCTTTTCATACTTTTGTTTAATTAGTTTTGATGTGATTTGCATTGAGCCCTTGCATTATAAATTAGATCAACGAGATTGTGAGGTGTTACCAGCAGTTTTCACACTGTCATCTTTTTAAAACTGTGGACAAGACCTGTGTTTTAGTATAGCAGCAACCTATTTTAATGTTTGAATACATGGAAAAACTATGCCTATATCTATCAAATATACAGAAAACAAAGTTGTAGTTTGCTCCCATTTTGCATCCATGGCAACACAGAGAGTGTTGTCCTCTTTCATGGTCGTGGTCATATCATCAAACATTGTACTAACAGAGCCGCTCCTGCTTCACTGAAGCACTTGCACAGAGAGCGAGACTTTGTTATTGTGCTACATGTAAATTGTTCCTCCTTGTGTGTTCTTTTCAAGGCCGGACAGAATATTAAACTTATTTGGGTAAAATAGGAAAAAAGAGGAACGTAACATTACCCCAGTTAATAAATACATGAAATTGTCAAATTCAGTATAAAAGAGTTATTGTGTTTTCAGATTAATTATTAGATAAATTATACATTTTGAAATGTTTTCCCATTGCCTCACTATTGGGAGACAGAAAAGAGAACGAGTTTCCAGAAAATTAAATTGAGGCATATCCAAAAGAGACCAGGGTCTCTTGAAGCCTCAGTACAAACAAGAGCCAATGAAAAAAAAATTAAATTGGGTCATCTTTCTGTCCTGTTGTACTGCAATATAGGAAAATAATTGCATTCAGTCACCATAGTAACAATTTATCTGAAGTTAACTAAACTAATTTTGTAATTTCATTAAGGATTTGCAGTTTTCATACAGTTTTTGCTTAAATTCATTGAGACATGGTCATGTTCAGAAAATGTAATTCTGGTTCTGTTGTCATTGTCATCCTGACATGTTGGCGAATCATTTTCCTGAACTTACAATGTCAAATCACTTCCACACATCCGTGCCTTATTAGATAAAGTTGCACACAAATTCACTAATAGGTACAGTAGACAAGATAGAAATAATGGGCATTAGGTCTGAAATAGTGGCATTTGATTAGCATTACATTGTATGCTGATTCATGGGGAATAGCTATAGAGTAACGGTGGTGGAGACTTAATTAGAGTGCTTGCAGACTTGGCACATTGCAGTGACAAGCAGTAGAAATGTGTAAGATATAGAAACCTTTCTAACCTCTTGTTAAACCTTCTCTTCCGTTCTAACAGTTTGCCCTCTAATTAAGCTCCAGAGTTGGATTGTCTAGTTAAAAAAAAATGAAGCAATTTTGCTAATTGCAACCATAGAAAATTACAGTATTGTCCAAAATTATAAACTATGGTTGTGTCTAACATATGTCAAAAAGAAGTCTCAGAAATGATGAACTATGTGGAAATATGTGGAAAAGTTGCACATTTTGTGAATGCACACTAAGAGTTAGGAACATGTAAAACCCACAATAGATTTTGTCTTTAAAATTAGAATTGATAACAACTATTTGTAGATCATATACAAATTAGTTGTAGATGATATTTCTATGCAGAATCAGATGTTAAAATGTTTCCTGAAGTCTTATCCACTGTAGTTTCTTTTTAATAGTTAGATCTACAAGCCATGGTGCAAATTGAATGTGCTCTAATTTCTGTGAAGCTATGGTTAATGTTTTTCTGAAGGAATAAAACAAGGACTTCCAGATATAGAGCTTGAGACCTCTTTTAACCTAAATGGTGCAAACATTTGGCAGGGCCTGAGTGTACCTGCTCCTAGTTGCGGTTCTGCCAGTAATAGATAGATGGCACTGCATCCAAGGTAGAGCAAAGGGCCAGAGACTTCTCTCTACCATCTTTCAGGGTCTTACTCTCATTATCCATCTGAAAATTAACCTGTCAATTTATCAATCAACACCATCTTGAGTTTTCTGCCTCCTGTTTAGCGACCAGCATTGCAACGACGCTGACGCACAGATAACCAGGAGGTATGTGTTTGTTAGTGTAGTGAATGAGTGCATTATCACTTAAATGACTGCTATGAATCACAATTGCTGCCAGGCGGTTGATAAGAGGTAAATACACTAGCAATTTGATTTTAAAGTATATATCTGTTTATGTATTCTTTTATTTGTCAAGAAAAAAAGGTCAGGGCCAGGCGGGCAGTATTTTCGGCTTTGTTGCACACCGTTTTCTTTAAAAGTCCCATACAGTGTAAGGCCAGGTTGTATTGTCAAGACTGAATTCTCCAGTTTACCACCATTGCCACCACACTGACAAGGAAGAAGTTTAGATGAAATGACGAGCTTGCATTCAATGTAAGAATTGTAAATATACACAGTTTGTTGTAGTATAATTATTTTATACCCACAAGAAAGACAAATTTAAAATACAAAATTAATCTAAACAGAATGGTATCCGTAAAAGAGATGAAACTATTAAGTGTGATGATGATGATGATGATGATGATGATGATGATGATAATAATAATAATAATAATAATAATAATAATAATAATAATAATAATAATAATAACCTCCACTAAATGATTATACAATGGATTAATGTAACAGAAGGTCACTGAATGATTATTTTAATGAGCTGAATCAATACAAGCAGTATCTTTTATAATTATGGCCACTTTAATCTTTCATCTATTATTTGAAGAACCTTAGATTTTTTTAATATTCTCAATATTAAATCCAAATTTTATAAGTAATTTACAAAAACAACATTATTTGTTTCTTGATAATTTCTAGAAATAATGCAGAATTGCAAGTGTAAATACCAATATTATAGTTTAAAAGTGTTTTCAAGGACATTGCACACATTGCCTAATTCTTCTCTATTGACTTTGGAGTTAATGTTACATTGGCTCTTAGAAATATCTAAAAGGGAGGCGGATTGAAATATGTGTTTGCATGCTCAGCATGCTACAGCGTTATAATAAGCACTGGGACATGTCTTTATCTCTAAATGGGTTATAATGTGATAAGCTAAACTAGACCCTCAAAAATCCTTACCAAGTGCAACCACGGGTGGGGGACCTCAATTGCTTCAGTTCATTCGTCTTTTTTCCTGGTATTTTCTTCTTCTCTGTTCAGGTTGTTAGCCGCTTCATGACTGGATCGCCCCAAAATGAAAGGACGTGGACAGAACCAGATAGGGGTTGTGAATAGCGAGAGGGACTTTTCTTTTTCCAATTGTTGTTATTTGCAAATGGCCTTATTGTGTAGAGGTGTTGGAGAGGAGGGGGCGCTAGTGAGGAAAAATGGTCGGTGAGTATTTTAAAATGCTGACAAAAAGACGAGAGAAAAAGGAACACAACATCTGGTAATTTGTTTCAGCAAGCTTAGCCTAATGATGTAAGCAGATTACTTTCCAACAGAGTGGGAAAGGGGCATGGAGGCTTTTTTTTTTCTTTTTTCTTTTTTGTGCCCCTTATGGGTCTGCCCCATTAAAGATTGAGAGAAGCCTCTGCCATATACACAGTTAGTTCATATTGCTGACTCTATGTATGCTCTTCCATGCCATTTGATAATTCCCATACTCAAGAAGTGGATTTTGATCAGAAAAGTGCTTGGCACACAGTTGGGGCTTGGGACTTGTTTTGCAGGCTATTTTAACGCCTTAAAAGGGGAACCTCCCTGACTATTTGAGGTGGGATGTAAGCCACTCGATGCTGTGGGTGCCCCTGGCCCAATTTGCTCCCTCTCCTCAGAGAGCAGAGATCAGTGGTATGCCCAGATTGAAAGGGAGGGCAGGAACCTGGCGTGATGAAGGACACTGGCTCCCTGTCAATGTGTGGAGGAGACTGGAGGATGAAACACACTATTAAGACCAATTTAGAGTGTTGCTCTAAATTTCAGCAGGACTGATCGATCCTGACAGGAGGGCATCGTACCGCCTGCCAGATCACTTAAACCACTGCCCCTTGTCTCACGTTGCTTAATGTCATGTCATTGGCTATCATTCCCAGTCGAACAGTGAGCTGCTGGATTTTGTTTCAATTACTACTTGTAGGATTACCTTTTATTTTTACACATCAGTAATCAATGAGGATTTTGATAATAATGTCATAATGCAATCTCAGTATTGCATTCTGTTCTTTTTTACTCTATTCTTAATCCAAAGAGAAATCCTCTGAGACTAGCTGTCCTGTTGGTTTATTGATTTTCTTCCCTTGCTCTGTGAACATTGGACAGAAACTTGAGAACCGAGGTACAGACGAGAGAGTATACCTTACTCAAGGGTTTATCCACCAGACAGGTAGTTTACATGATAATAACAATAACAGATAAGAGCTCTATAAATAAATTGTATTATTATTATCGTTCATAAATGCAGCTTCAGTGCTTCACAGAATAAAACAAGACATATGACAAAATAATGAAATAAAAAAGCTAATTTATAATAACTAAATGATCTCAGTAACAAAGGAGGAATAAAACCTATTAAGATTACTGATGAAACATGAAACACATTGACAACAAAGTGAGATAAGAATAAATAACCCTAGGAAAAAAATGTCTTTATGTCTTTACTTTATTCATCAATCAGTATTAATTCCTGTAGCAGTTGAATGTATTATATGTTATGCACATATTTAAGGAAATATGTCCTGCTGTATATAAATCTATTATTATTGCAGTGCTACTATCTACCAGCGCTGTGCTGACATTTTATATGCCATCTTTTTATTAGTTGGGATGTTCATTGAGGCAGCTCAGGTTAAGTATCTTGCTCAGTGTCTGACTGGAGATATTGAACCTGCGGCCCTCTCGTACCAAGTTCAGTTCCCTAACCACAACCAGTTTGCCCCTTTGAAGGATGAGGTCTCAGGAAGAGTGGTGCTATGTATACCACACAGACAGTGATCTATTCTGTGTCTGATATCATGTTGCTCCATGTCACTGACTGATGTTACCGGCATCCCCCCGTGATGATTAGATCCATGACTGCGCCTACAGTTGCCTTATAAAATCAGTTCCTTTCTTTTAACCCACAAGACGCCGAGTCCTCTATCAGAGAGAGAAGAGTGAGCGAGTGAATGAGTGAGGGAGAAAGAAAGAATAAGTGAAGTTATTTTAAAGGATGATATTGCTTCATTGTGTGCTGTCATTCCATCCTTGACAAATGTTCCTCATCTGAGTTGGTGGCATGCTCCGCTGTATAAATGGGTTATGAGCTAAAATATAAGTTATGTAAGTCACAATGCTTTGAGACATCTGCTAAGCACATTCACATGTAATGAAACATAATGTAATAAAAATAATGGAGGCAACATAATAAGATTTATCTCCCATTTTAAACATCCTTGCTCTGCTTTATTGAAACCATCCACCTGCGTCCTGACAACACGAGGATTTTTGAAAATGGAGAGCTGTTCTTAGCTGCAAAATTCTTATCAACACCATTTCTCATGATGATTTTGATGACTAGTGTTTGCAAAAAAAAAGAAAAAAAAAAGAGTGGTCCCCATATATAAATACAGTGTTTCTCCAAGATTATTTCTATTACCACTACAAATGTTGAATTTTCAGCTTTTAAATTTAGGGTAAAATCTGTAACTGTATGCAAATATTTGTATAATCTAAACTAAACTTTAATCCATTAAAGCACACTAAAAAGTATTAATAAAGTGATTTGGTAAAAATATTCAGATATTGAGCCTGAAATTTGATTTGGTCCATGATGAGGGAAGTAAACTAGTAGCCCATTGGACCTTTAATGATTTGCCTGGTGCGTATCATCAGGGGCTGTCTGTGCCACCAGCTGAGGTGTTAATACGAATATAGCAGATAATTTGTGAACTAACCTGTTTTTAAGTGGCTTTCTCCAAAAGTGTGACAGGTGGGGAAATGTGGTAGAAGTAATTAGGTATTTGCTGTTACTGAACCATCCTGAGAATTCAGATTTTTCAGGTAACAACTTTTAGATCAGAGGGTTATGATGGTCTATTTTCTTTTTCTTCATTGAACTTTTTATTAATTTTTATGTAGAATCCATCCATCCGTCTCTTAGAATCGTTATAAAATTAAGACAACAAGTCATTCAAAAAAAAAGAGCATCTTGTTAAATAATCTCATTATCTTTATCTGTTTTCTTTTAAAAAAGAAATAGTAGGGCAATTGATAAAGTCTAAGCTCCACCTTCGCTGCCTCTCCATTTTGTAATCACAGGCAGTTTGGCAGCACAACGTAATTAGTTTGCACGCCAGATTTCCCATGAGTCCCAACCCAGCTCAAAGCCAATCCCTTCCTCATCAGCAGCACAGAGACTAAACACCTACTTTATCTGGTTCCCCCAAGGCTGTTCGTCCATGGGGAGTCAGGGTGCCCTCAAAAACATTGCCAATGAGGGCTCCAATGCCTCAGGCTGATATGGGTGAAACTTCAGATGGCAGATGGCACAGGGAAGGGAAAAGACCATATCTTTAAGGTAGAACTGCCAAACAAAAGTGGAACATCATGTCCTAGAGCCTTACGTCCCAGGGCTGAGATTAAAGCATGAAATATATGTTTAGAACAGCCACAAATGTCTTCATTTCAAAAACCGTAAGTGATCAAAGTGTCTGATGTGTGGAGGCATGCTGCAGGGTATTTTTGTTTTCACCAGTTGACAATAACCAAGGAAACGTTTCACAGCTTGTTCAATTGTCATCATTGATAAACAGGACTGCTGAAGTTGAGTGTCATTTATTACGACGGCTATCTGTTGTAGAATAAAGTAGTGCTATGCTGTGTGTGCTTTGCTGTATATCATATGTACATCAGTATCACAACATGATCTCTACATCTTCTAATCTTTCTGACTGGGTACTGTATTTGAAAGAAATCGTGAAGGCCAGTCTTTTCTCTATCTTAAACAGTTCACTCTTTTCATTGCAAGTATTTGTAGATGTCTGAATTATCTCTGCCAGTCAACAGCAAGAAGTGATCGGGCAGTTTTTAATACCACTAGGCCCATCTGGGAGAAGGACCCTTTTCATTCGACATACTTGGCTGCTTGTCGCCTCACCATAATGGGCACGTTGAACGAGCTCTGAAGCAATAGCCAATTAAATGCCTTGAAGGGGATGCCTCGAGGCCCTGCATGAAAGGCTTCAGGTGTGAAATGCTTGTTTTTCAAGAGTGCTGCAAATGTTGGCTGCTTTCAAGTTTGCTATTGCCCTGCTGGCTTCCCCTTCCAGCCCACCCCAACAGCCCTTCTCATGTGGAGGAGGGTAGAGGGTAGAGGTGATGGGCAAGAGAAGACCACTTAAGTACAATTTTCTATTCAGCGTTCCAAACCTGTGCACTCTCATGTTTTTCACCGCTGCCTCGTAACAGTGAACAGAGTTTCAGATGATGCAGACAATAGCTTTTTAGCACACAATGGAGAGAAGAGGAGAAGCTGAAGGCCAGACAGGGGGAAATATGGATGAGACAGAAAGTCTATGCGTGAATCTAAACCAGAGGCTATGGTGGTAGTGATGGTGGGGTTGGCTGGGAGGGGGCTTAAAAGGAGATGGATTGTTTGCTAATTGTGGTCATTTCTGACCAGAACATGACAGGTTCAATGACTACCTGAATGCGTTATTGAATACAACAGAAACTTGAAATGCAATTGTGAGAGAAGCTTCTGTTTTCAGCGCCTCCACGGGAGGGAAGAATGTTCATTCATAGTTCAAGTGTAAGAATAGGCTTCCTTGTCTCTGTGCAATAAATGGTTGTTAGCACTAACCGTGTTAGTGCTAACAACACCAAGAGTTATATCCAGCCTGGATTGAAGTATTTCTCCAAACTGCTATATTTCTACTCTCAATTCTTACAACATAGAAGTTGAGAAACAGTCTTAGATCATTGAGGTGTAACATTAAAAGATGCCTGCGGGGACTAAGAGGGAATAAATCCCAGGGATATTAATCTTTTTAGGATCATACATCACCATGGTGTCAGTTGAGGAGACAAATGAATGGGTGCCTGTTTATCTGAGCTAAGCTATGTGGTTTACCTAGCCATTGCCCAGGGCACATATTGCCACTAATAAATTGGTTAAGTCTGAGCAGAGTGATTGTAATGAAGTTAAGGGACTGGCTTGTCTAAGCTCTCACCACTACAGCCAGCCATTCTCGCATCCCCTTTTTTATCTGTCCAGATTGGGAGAGCCCTTTCGATAAGATGAAGAGAGGAGAAATCAAAATAAATGGAGTCCATTAAAAGCAGCAATGCATCAACTGCTTGATAAAGTGATTAATAAACAGGCTGGGATTGTGATTGATTAAAGCATTTAATCAAACTGTTAAAAAGCACTGATGGCAATGGTGCATAAATGCCCTGCATGGTTTAAATGTATGAAACGCTACATAACCATTGTTTTTTCTCTCTAATATTACAAACCTATGCTGATCTGAAACATTTAAAAATCATGTGTTTTAGTTAAAAAAAAAACAAAAAAAACAGTGCTCTCACATTTTTACATACTTAATCATAAGTGTGCCCTGATATATAGACATTGTGGCTCTCTCAAATCTGAGAATAATTTTTTTCCCATTTAAACAAAAGAGCAGTGATTGACTTAAGTGGTAACATGGACTCATTAAAGATGTTTTAAATATGCCCTGATACACTTGCATTAGACTTCAAAACACTTTGTAATCAATGACTAAAATCACTTGCAAATTCTAAGGTGGTGGTGGATGAGTGGGAAGTGACAGGCTGGTAACAACATTTGAGACATAAATGTCATTCAAATTCACTAATGCAAAGGGAAATACATAGAGCAGATTGACATGTCGAGCTTGGTAAAGTTCAACCTTGATGTATAGCACATTAAGCTTGGAAATTACACAGATGTTGTAAATTTTAGCAATGAGTGACCTCATGTGCTTAAGGTTGTTGGGTTAAAGTACTTGTACTTTGCTTTTAAGATGTGTGGCGCAAGAAAAGATTGGCATATATCTGCAAATGGCATGCTTTTATTGAAATGATTGGGGCAAATAGGGAGAAAGTAAGAATAATTTCCACACTCTTAAGAAATGTACGATGTTCATTCACCTTCATGAGCTGCGGAGTTGGGAAGAGGGTGCATTTATTCTGCTAGTTATTTTAATAGTTGGAATATAGTCCGTTCACATTTACTACATAAATTCACATGACTGCACTGACAAAAGTAGGCATCATACTTTTGAAAATAAGAAAACACAGATAAATTGAAGTATTGTATAACAATTTGCTTATTTATAGACCTTAAACCTTCATGTACTATGCCTCATCTTTAAAGGCTTGTCTGAGCTTTTTCAATAATGGCCTACAAGTATAACACCAATGTGAAAGAGGAAAAATAACAAAGTTGGCTACAGCAGTGTATTGTAGGGGACAGCCTAGAGGCTAAATAGCTGATGGAAATCATGCAGGCACAATTTCATGGGGTTGAATCCAGCTCACAACATCTGCCACTTGTCCTTGACTGTCTGTGAGACACTTAAAAAAAATCCAAGCAAAGACAGTACCAGCAGTGGTGAAAAGTACATTTACGCAAGTACTGTACTTAAGTAAATTTTGAGGTACTTGTAGTTTACTGGAATATTTCCATTTTATGCGATTGTATTCTTCTACTCGGCTACATTACAGGGAGAAATATTGTACCTTTTACTCCACTACATTTGTCTCACAGCTGTACTTACTAGTTACTTACTTACTACAAATTAAGAATTTATAAGCAAAATATAAAATTAGTTTAGAAATATGATGTATTGCTTCAAATAAAACTACCCAACTTTATACAAAGTATTTAAAATTAGCTTTACGGCAGGTTTATACATCAGGAATAATAATCCAATTGTTTAATAATTGTATAATATTCTGTCTATAATGAGCACTATTATGTTTGATAGCCAGAGTGTTTTTTTGCTGGCTGTAGTTTTAAGTAACATTTTGAATACAGGACTTTCACTGTGTGGTGTTGCTACTTAAGAAAATGATCTGAATATTTCTTCCCCCACTGAGTACCCGTACATCAAACGGTCTCTTTCTGTACTGTACTATACGGAGCCAACAATTTCACTGAAGCACGGAAAGTGCCAGTTCTGCTAGTGGCCATTTTGGAAGCCCACTGACTGCTACAGTAAAGCCACCATTGTTGAACCGGCATTCCCATATCTGTGTCAACCTGAAGCATTTCTAAAGAGGCACATGCCAGACATGCAAGCGCCCACAATGCAATGTTTTGGGCAAATGATTGCATGTGTTTCATCATCCTTTATCTTAAAATGGCAAGATACATTAGTAATAGACATTTAATTTGTGTTTTTAGAGTAATAATCATTTGACACTCTGTTGAAATTACCAGATACAGTGCATGTTATTTAATCTGAAGTCTCCTACAAATGAATTGAAGTCAAATGAATGACACATGAATGACTTGTTAATTATGCAAATATGGTGCTGCAGGAACCTGGTAAGTTGCAGGAACTCTGTCATCTAAAAGGGTATGGTGAGTGTGATAATGTAGCGGCTTGGCTCGGCTCTCTTGATGTAATGACAGGTCAATTTGACTGGCTTTATGCTTTGCACCCTGGTTCTTTTCTCTGGCTCTGGTGTGGCTGCCCCAGCCGCCTTCCCCACCCCCCTTTCTCGTGTCCCTTGGACTTTGATTTCTCCTTTGTTCCATTGGCTCCTCTACTGACACTTCCCAAGAATAAGAGATGCCACACAACCATGACCCTTTCACACCACACCGATGACCTCTGTCTCCCCCATGCATGACCTCTCACCTAGAAGCTGACAGCTTGATTAATTGAAGAATGTTATGATTTATGAGTATCTTCTCAGCATGATTAACAAGGCAACAGGTGGCACAACCAAACAGCTAGCAAGAACATTTCTTACAGGGGAGAAAACAATGGACGATTATATTTAGAAGCCATGTTTTGTCCAACAGTGACTGTCAATTTGGTTAAGCCATATATCATTTTGACTTTTTTGTCCACCACTGCACTTAGGATATCTTTACAGAAAGGTTTCTTTTGTGTCTAACTTGTCAGCCCAGTCAGAAGCATGGGAAGATGTCTCATCCCAACAATGTGGCTAAGTAAAAAGCTTATCCAGTGTTCTGATTATCAACTCACCATATGTTTAGTCCGAGTTTTGCTTAAGTCTAAAAAACCCAGCGAAAGAAAGTAGGTTGGTTTGTATTTCTTTAATACAAAGAAATCTTTTTCAAGTTGATGTCTATACTGTACTTATGAATGGCTCTTACTGCATGTGATTACTGATGACAGTGTGTTAATCCTGGACTCTGAACAGCAACGAGTGCCATTTAAAGAGCAGCATGTCAGAGGAAATGGCGTCAGTCGTGACACAAGGCCACGTCCAATTGTCTACCCAAAGCTTTGCGAGTTAACTCACCTGACAGCTTCCTAGATAAGTCTATGTTGTAGTCGAGACTCTTAACTGCGTAATGGAAGTTGGTGGTCCAACTCAGGTGACAAGGGGATGGGGGTGTCATATGAGACCTTCTCATCGACTAAGTCAGTCACAGAGAAGAACTATAGAGTGGGATAGCAGTCTCTTGACACAGTGTCACCGGCAGACTCTCCAGCTGACGAAAACGCATGGTAAGATGTGGCCTTTTCTTTTGACATGGATTTGTTCTGACCTTAGCTTCAGGCTGTGACAACTGATGGATGATTGATGGTGCCGTTTCAGCAGTGTCAGTGGAAAAGCCAGGCACCTCGGAGAAAGCATTTCTCTGACCCACAGTGATCTGGCTCTAACTTGTGTTGGAAAACAAAAAATAGTCAACTATAGTTTGTGCCTGTCATAATTTCCTTGCCTGATTATTATTGTTTTTTTCCCCCATAAGCAATATCAAAGCAAACTGAAACAGTGGATGTTTTACATTTCCAAATTCAGTTGACTTCTTGCAGTCTTGTACGACTTTATTGTTTCAAAATCCTGCTTGTTGCTATTCAGCTCACCAACTATTTTAGCAAGACTCAGATCAGTTTTACACTTGTAATGCTAGAAAACACCTGCACCATGTAACGTTGCAGTGGCTGAAAGGTACTGTGTAAAGAAATGTTCGGTGTTGTACTTACAAAGAATTGCCGTCAATGAAAAATTAATTATCTGAGAGTCAGCAAAGGTTAATTTTGGTCAGAAACCTTTCGATCTGGAGGAGCTGACCCCAGCAGTGCTGGTCGCCGCACTTGTGCCTAGCTGAGGTGACACATTCAATGACCTGTGACATGGGCAGTGAAGGCAGAGTAAACTGAGCTGTGCTCCCCTGCCTCACCGCGCCTGGAGAGCTTAGAGAGCTTTGAGCTGAGAGGAGCAGGTTAAAGCACAGTTCTGCTCCCATGTCACCAGCCCAGCCCGTGATCAGTAGCTCCGTCCTCGACAAACACTTCCCAGTCCTGCCACCCACTTCTCCTGTCTCCTAGAGACAGTGCTGCCCACCGCTGGTTGCCCCATATGTTTGGGCTGCACACAAGGTGGTTTCTCGGATACTGTGGTTGCTAATTATACATTTAATTTGCATTTTAATTAGAATGGTGGAAAATTAAAGCCTGCCAGCTGGAGAATTTCAAAACGCTTTCCCTCCCTCCCTTTTCTCTCTCCCTCTTCTCCCCTAGTTTAGACCAAGCATGACTCGGTCCTGTATTCATTTGTGTGAGCACAGCAGTAGCACCAGCACCTTCTCAGTGTGGGACACAGTGTCTGGTGTCACTTCTGAGTTACTCCTTATTTAGAGCAGTGTTTGCTCTAAATAAAGTTTCTATATGTGTGGTGAAACCTGCCATGTTCACCAACCACATCTTTCCTAATGAAATAATTTGGCTCACTTGACACCTCACATAATTTAGTTAAGCTCATAAAACTCATTGGTATTTTATAGGAATTCTAATAAGTTATTGAATGTCTTCTTCTTCATAGTTTGATTAGTAAAACAAGGTCCAAATCCCTGTCATGGTGCTCAATTGACATACTTTACACATACTGGGAAGTAAGCGATCTGCATGTGTGGGCTGGTAATATCATTCAGTTTTGGTTATTATTTTCCAATCTCCATAATTCGTCCCGTTCCCCATGTTGTTCCCCCATGGTCATTTTCATTCCCTCATTCCCTCTCTCACCTCCCACGGGCGTCCTTGCTCAATAATTGTCATTAATTGATTGACAGCTCTGATAGACCCAACTAACCCCAGTTCTGCTCTCATGTCTATGTTTTTAAATGAGAGCTTGTACATCCAGTGACCTTGTCTGCCCATCAACTGTCAGCGAATGTGAAGACAATCCAGAAAATGTCTCACCTTAGCAAAGTAGACCATCCTAAATGATTGTAATTGGTTTGTGAATCTATCTTACATTGCATGCGTTGTGCATGGTAAAAGCTGGTTAAAGTTTCGTTTAAACTCTTTGTGTTGAATGTATATCTAAAGCATACATTTATCATTATTATCCCAGTTATACCTCTGTCTTTTGCCAGTTTGTGTTGTCATGTGCTTGAGGAAATGTTACCCAAGACTGTGCCATTAAATTGAACAGAATTCAAAGATGCTTTTAAGGAGCTTTGAATCCTGGAAACCCATCACAGCAGGGTGTCCTCTCATTGTGTAATTTCTCTAAATTAATGTCAAATTATGTAAATAAGAGTGTAGCTACTTTCTAATGAAAAAGGCAAGCCCTATTTTCTTTGACAGGAATCCAAAAAACAGCAACACATCTAGTCATGTGTATTAAAGCCACCAAACTGAATATTATTACCACATTCCTGCTTATTTCCTGCTTATTTCTATTAATGATTTTTCTTTTGGTATTTGGCTTTAAAAATTAAAGAGCTAAGCATTTTCTATTAACACAAACATTAACAGTTTTCCAGGAGACAGCTCCACCTTTTCGTGGCAGCTGAGCTGTTAATATAGGCTCTATATTTTTTTTTTCTCTACAATAATCCATGCATGTACTGTGTCCTAGGCACATGTAATGTCTGACATTCTTCCAGGTTGTTTTGGTTTGGGAGGCTGCCAGCCCCAGTTTTGCACCTCTTTACAGGCCCAGTTTGATGTGGTGTGAATAACATTCAGACATACACACACGCCCTCATTAGCATTCATTCAGGGAAGCAATGCAGGACACCCTCTCTGCTCTGAGGGTGGCATTTGGCAAGGGCCAAATACACCTGGCAAAAAGTCTCCATCTTTCTCCAGCCCATCATGTTCATCACATTTAGTTTTCCATCATGCACACTTTGTTTTATCCAACATCTTTTATAGAAGCTGATTACCTGACAGAGAGAGAACACATTCATCCATATTGTACTACAGTAAGCAACAATTGCATCTTAATACTGTCAAATTGCATCTAAATGCCATAGACAATACAATTCATATCAAAGGCTTTGATGTGATGCAGTGGGGAAACTCTCTGTAAAGCTGCGATTAGACTACTGATTAAATTAATAAATGAAAACACAAGAGAACAGTCCATTCAGTGACCCTCAGAAGTCTGGCATGCAGCAGCTTCTCCCTCTAAGGCATGGATCCATCAGCCTTAGTCTGGAGCAACAGTGGCTATGTGAAAAAGGCTTGGCAGGAGGAAGACACTCGTTCTCCAGATCTGAATCTGTGGACTGCTGTGTCTGTTACTCTGTATAACAATCCCTCTGTCTCACCATGTAAAACATATCCATGCTGCTACTTGATCTTTAGCGTAATTGTTCAGATGTGTTGTAGCACCATTGATGGTGAAACTCCATGTTCATCTCCACATCACAGTAGAAGGTGACAGAAGGTCTTCAAAGGGGGTTCCTCTGTTTTGCAGTGGTAAGCAACCCAGAATAGCGCTATAGTTTTATTAAAGTCAGCATGATGGCATTTTATTTATTTTTCAGCACGTATAGAAATCTAGTGAATAATATTCCTTTAGCTGGAAAAAAAAATTCTCGGCAGCTGGCTATTGAAGACCCCTTTTAGGTTTATCTTTGTCAATTGTCAAATATTTGAGTGTATGAAGTGGTGTGATGAGGTGCAGAGACAGATATTTGAAAGGATTTTAACTCATTTGAGCAATTACATGCTTAACTGGCCCAAGATAATCTGTCATCCAAAGCTTCTGTCTCGGGCTCTCCCTCTCTTTTCCGATCCTCCACTCTCTCATACCCTCCTATGTGGCACAAGAGAAGCTCAGAATAGTGGGATTTAGAGCACAAAAGCTTACCCTGAATGGAATGAAGGCCTCTAAGAAATTAATTGCTTCTAACAAACAGCATGACTGCTAGCATGTTTTGTGTCCCATTCTTATCAGCCTTCAGAGGTAGTGGGGTGGGCGACAAGTCTGGAAAGGGTGAACTTACAATTGAGGGAAGTAGGCTACAGGAATTTGTACTTACATTATTTTAATGTTATTTAAGGATATCAGCAAAGGCTTTATACAGTGTATTTGTGTAGATATGTGTCATGTAGAGCATATAATGTTCCTTGTTGCATCTGAAATGAGCATTAAATTTGAGTTCAGGGTAGCAGTACAAGTGATCAGAACAAACAAGTCTCTAATGTCA